>NW_024041763.1:0-50462 GCF_014851395.1 Micropterus salmoides | reverse complement strand
CCGACGCCACCGCCGGCTCCGCCCCCGCTTCCAAGGAGGAGGACGACGATGACATCGACCTGTTCGGCTCCGACGAGGAGGTGAGGCCGTGGTGATGTCACAGTGGCGTCAAAGATGTTGATTCATTCAGTTTCAGTGTGTTTACATTGTCCCTGGGATTTGTCTGGCAGGAAGACGCAGAGGCCGCCAGGCTGAAAGAGGCACGTCTGGCAGAGTACGCCGCCAAGAAGTCAAAGAGTAGGTTACCGACGACTACCAGTCACAGGGTCGCTAACGGGGTCACATGGTCGGTCTGTCAGTGTGGGGTCGGGATTTATTTTTTTTTCATGTCGACTCTTCATGATGATCAACCAATCACCATCTTTCGGCTGACTGCCTGATGGACGCCTTGTTTACCTGAGAGAGTCCTCCAATCAGAGGGCTCTATGGCGCAGAGCTGTTTCCATGGTAACTGACTCCTCCCCTCCCTCCTCAGAACCCGCCCTCATCGCCAAATCCTCGATCCTGTTGGACGTGAAGCCGTGGGACGACGAGACGGACATGGCGAAGCTGGAGGAGTGCGTCCGCAGTATCCAGATGGACGGGCTGGTCTGGGGACAGTGTAAGAATACTGCAGTAACACTACACAGTACTACACAGTACTACAGTACTGACGGGTCTCTGTCTGCAGGCTGATGATGATCTCACTCACCATCTTTCGGCTGAACATCAGATGAAACTTCATGATCTGAAGCTGCAGAAACAAACTGACCTGCGATCAGTTTCAGACGTACTGATTATTAACGATGATCTGATCTCTCTGCAGCCAAACTGGTTCCCGTGGGTTACGGCATCAAGAAGCTGCAGATCGGCTGCGTGGTGGAGGACGACAAGGTGAGCATGTCTACCTGCGGGGCCCCGCCTTTGCCTGTTTACCTGCGGGGCCCCGCCTTTGCCTGTTTACCTGCGGGGCCCCGCCTTTGCCTGTTTACCTGCGGGGCCCCGCCTTTGCCTGTTTACCTGCGGGGCCCCGCCTTTGCCTGTTTACCTGCGGGGCCCCGCCTTTGCCTGTCCACCTGCGGGGCCCCGCCTTTGCCTGTCCACCTGCGGGGCCCCGCCTTTGCCTGTCCCTGTCTCTCACCTGCCTTGTGGTTACCTGTCCACAGGTGGGCACAGACATCCTGGAGGAACACATCACGGCTTTCGAGGACTTCGTCCAGTCGATGGACGTCGCTGCTTTCAACAAGATCTGAAACCTGAAACGTTAATAAAAAGCACTTGAACACAACACGCTGCTGTGGTTCTTTCAGGCGTCCAACACGCGCGTCTCTGTTTAAATGTTGAGCGACGACAGGAAGTTCTAACAGCTGGGCCTAAAAAACTGAACCTGAGATTTAACCGTGTGCCTACGTGAACTGTGTATAAATATGTGAACTGTGTATAAATACACCATGAATACTGTGTGTGTAAATACACGTATTGTGTATCACTGTGCTGATGAACAGACCCGACAGCACGCACACAAACACCGCTCAGATCATAAACCCGGATCCGTCTCTGGGTCCCGCACCCTGGAGTCCGTGCGGGTGAGTTCCCTCTCCGGCCTGCTGGCGGCGGCGCTGCCCCGCCTCCGAGCGCCAGATTCCCGCCCTGCCGGAAATCCCGCCGCAGAAGAAGAGTCAGACCGGAACCTAAACAGCGCGGCAGAGCAGCGCGCGGCGGAAGAACATTTTAATCTCTGTGAAAGTAAACAACAACAACAAGCATCTGCAGGTAAACAAACACAATCGTCCCTTATTGCACCTCGGCGTGCTTCACTAGAGCCAGCCAATCAGCGTCGCTGCAGGACGCCCGCTCAGCTAACAGCATGCTAACGGCTAGCCGGCTGCTAACAGCAGCTGTAACGGCGGAGACACGTCACCGTCCGCGGCGTTACCATGGTTACCGCGTGTTCGGGCCGACCCGGGAGTTTGACCCGGTTTAACCGAACCGGGATTAAACCGGAGCCGTTAGCGCCGCAGCTAGTTAGCTTCACACAGTCAGCCAATCAGAGCGCAGCTGCCGCCGCGCTGTGATTGGTCCAGGCAGAGAGCGGCTCTGACGTCATTTACATTTCAGAAAGCGGGTTAGTGAAAACTGAGAAAGTTGAGCCCAGATGAGAGAAACTGCGGGTCAGTAACCCCTGATGCTGTGAAGCTGACCTGCTGGGAGGAGGTTTAACGAACGCGGAGCCTGAACTGTCTGACATTTCCTCCTGCAGACGGTCCGAATCACGGTTAAAGAGGCTGTTTTTCTAACCCCAACATGACGCTTTCTGTCATCGATGTGCGGACAGAGAGTTATCTTTGGACATCGTGGATTTATCCTCAGCACAGAATTAAATCTATAAGCTGCTCTGTCCTTTATAACTCTGTGTACATGAAGGCAAAACACTTAGCGTGCTGTTTAAACTGATCAGAGAACAGTGACCTCTCATGTTGTAGTCGCACAGATTGATTACTCCTCTGAGTGAGGATGACTCTGGTGCAGCTGAAACTAATACATGGAGTTTTTCATTATCTGCTGACAGTCTGAATGTGTTTTGACAGCATTTCATAAAATACAAAATGAGCCAGATTTTATTAGTTAGATATTATTAGTTTGAACCTGGACACATTTTACTCAAAATCATTAATAGACCTGCTGAGCCTGACTGTCACTTTTCAACCACAGGTCCATGAGGAGCCTAAACTGTGTCTGATCTGTTTGATTAATATTTTCATCTTCAGTTATTGCCACCGGCATTTAGTCCTGTCAGGTTCCAGCTGAATAAACAGACCTGTAGCTGTTTAAAATGAATAAACTGCAGGAGAATTCACCACTTCATCATTCATTAAGGAAACTCCAGTCTGGTAAATGATGAATGAGCAACGCTGTATAAAATGTATTTTTAACGCATCGATCCTCCGCTCCTGCGTTTTAGAGCCAATCATGTTGTGCGTTGGCAGCGTTCATATTTCTAGCTCCACCCGATTAAAATGGAGGCTCTGCCTTTATTTACCCGTTGCCATGGTGAATCGTAGTATCGGAGCTCCATTGATGAGGCTTTTTTCATCCCCACGCACGCGTTTCCATCTGGCTCAACATACTCTGAGCTGACTGAACTGATTCTGATCGGCATGCGATGAAGAGGTCTGAACTTCTGAACCACAGCTCCTTTATTAGGTGCGTGAGCAAAATGTCCAGCGTGGTTAAATGCTGAAACAAATACAGACAGGAAGAGCTCCTTTGAAATGATTTAATGGTTCAGTAAAGACTGTTTTCCATCGAAACACCTGTGTGACTGCACGGCTCCAGCAGTCTCACCTTCTGGGTCCGTTGTTGATCAAACTCCACCGTGGTCGTCCAAATTGAAACTTCCTTCACTTGTACTACCCCTACCCTGAAGCTACCCCACAGGGTTTTACTCACTTTCAGCACAAACGGGACGGTTTTGTGACGCCGCGCTCACAGTATTTCAGCGTTAAAGACGTGAAACGAGGAGGTGTCATTAATCAAACCTGGAAGGTCGCCTGAGGAAACGTCTGTCGTGACCAAGATGGCAGCCGTGGATAGCGGAGACAGTCGCGTACCTATTATTATTATTATTATTATTATTATTATAATAGGGTTTATATTTTAATATTTAGTTTAATAAACCGTCACAGAGAAACAGTTTGTGTTTAACTTCCATTTCTTTCTCGCTAATTAAAAACTTTTTATTGATTAAATACGACCAGCTCCCGTTTATTAATCATATCATCGTCAATGTTTGCTGTTAGCGTCACCTGTTTCTGTCTTCAGGCTCATGGACTCTCCACCTGAAACTCTCACCTGGTTACCGTTGGTTACAGCATGGCGCGCTCTGATTGGACAGATAACTCACTGACTGCACTGCCTCCAGGTGACCGACCATTAGCGTAATTAATGTTAAATGAACAGGTGAGGTTGTTGGTGGTCATTCAGAATAATGATAATATTTTATGTTGACGTGTTTCAGATCTCCAGCCAGCAGCAGGATGTCTGACTCCTCTGATGAAGGTAAAAACACAAACACACTGTGGTTTTAGATTTTAGATTTACTTCCCTGATTTAACTGTGTTTGTGTGTGTGTCAGATGACCAGTGGAAGGCGGAGTCTACCCGCAGGTGAGTCTACCTGTTGGTTATTCTCTCTGTTGACATGTGTTTGGTTATTAGACTCTTCAGGTATGTTTTCTAGAAATGTATTGGACCATTTTTGAAAACATAGTCAGTTTCTATAAATGTTCTGCGTGATGTTCAGGTGTTTCTGTAGTCAGGATCATGTTACTCAGGTTTTTACTCCTTTCTATGATCATATTTTACACGTTTATACTGAATCCTGCTTTTAGATAGAGGGTTTTTTCTCCCTCTCTGTGTCTGACAGGATGTGGGCGGAGTCTCAGCCGGGTCCTTCCAGGTGTCAGCCCAGCAGACAGGGTTATTGTGGATACTGCAGAGTCCTTTACAGCAACCTGGAACAGGTACAGACTTTACACCTCAAGCTGCAGTCATGTGACCTGAGCTGTCCAATCAGAATAGAGCAGGCCGCACACCGTTTTCCTGTCTGTTCTCTCAGCACCTGTCCAGCCTCCGACACCTGGATTCTGTCCGGGCGTCCTCCCGAGGCTCCAGCACTGTCTCCTCCACCAGCAGTAGCAGAACCAAACTAACCCTGCTGGAGCGCTTCCTGCAGGACGTCCTACACCACCACCCGCACCGCTACAACGACCCCAGGTAACTGAAACAAACAAACCCGCGCTGCTACGGCGACCCCAGGTAACTGAAACATACCCGCACCGCTATGACGACCCCAGGTAACTGAAACAAACAGACCCGCACCGCTACGACGACCCTGGGTAACTGAAACAAACATACCCGCACCGCTACGACGACCCCGGGTAACTGAAACAAACATACCTGCACCGCTACAATGACCCCGGGTAACTGAAACAAACATACCCGCACCGCTACAACGACCCCGGGTAACTGAGACAAACATACCAGCACCGCTACGACGACCAAGGTAACTGAAACATACCCGCACCGCTATGACGACCCCAGGTAACTGAAACAAACAGACCCGCACCGCTACGACGACCCTGGGTAACTGAAACAAACATACCCGCACCGCTATGATGACCCCAGGTAACTGAAACAAACAGACCCGCACCGCTACGACGACCCTGGTTAACTGAAACAAACATACCCGCCCCGCTACAAACAAACAGACCCGCACCGCTACGACGACCCCAGGTAACTGAAACAAACATACCCGCACCGCTACAACGACCCCAGGTAACTGAAACATACCCACACCGCTACGACGACCCCGGGTAACTGAAACATACCCGCACCACTACGACGACCAAGGTAACTGAAACAAACAGACCCGCACCGCTACGACGACCCCGGGTAACTGAAACAAACATACCCGCACCGCTACGACGACCCCGGTAACTGAAACATACCCGCACCGCTACGACGACCAAGGTAACTGAAACAAACATACCCGCACCGCTACGACGACCCTGGGTAACTGAAACATACTCGCACCGCTACGACGACCCAAGGTAACTGAAACAAACAGACCCGCACCGCTACGACGACCCCGGGTAACTGAAACAAAACATACCCGCACCGCTACGACGACCCCGGGTAACTGAAACATACCCGCACCGCAACGACGACCAAGGTAACTGAAACAAACATACCCGCACCGCTACGACGACCCCGGTAACTGAAACATACCCGCACCGCTACGACGACCCCAGGTAGCTGAAACAGACCCGCACCGCTACGACAATCCCAGGTAACTGAAACAAACATACCCGCACCGCTACGACGACCCCGGGTAACTGAAACAAACATACCTGCACCGCTACAATGACCCCGGGTAACTGAAACAAACATACCCGCACCGCTACAACGACCCCGGGTAACTGAGACAAACATACCAGCACCGCTACGACGACCAAGGTAACTGAAACAAACATACCCGCACCGCTACGACGACCCCGGGTAACTGAAACAAACATACCCGCACCGCTACAACGACCCCGGGTAACTGAAACATACCCGCACCGCTACAACGACCAAGGTAACTGAAACAAACATACCCGCACCGCTACGACGACCCTGGGTAACTGAAACAAACATACCCGCACCGCTACAACGACCCCGGTAACTGAAACATACCCGCACCGCTACGACGACCCCGGTAACTGAAACATACCCGCACTGTTACGACGACCCAAGGTAACTGAAACAAACATACCCGCACTGTTACGACGACCCAAGGTAACTGAAACAACATACTCGCACCGCTACGACGACCCCGGGTAACTGAAACAAACATACCCTCCCCGCTATAATGTCCCCAGATAGCTGAAACAAACATACCCGCCCCGCTACAACGTCCCCAGATAGCTAAAACAAACACAGTCGCACCGCTACAACGACCCCGGGTAACTGAAACATACCCGCACCGCTACAACGACCAAGGTAACTGAAACAAACATACCCGCACCGCTACGACGACCCTGGGTAACTGAAACAAACATACCCGCACCGCTACAACGACCCCGGTAACTGAAACATACCCGCACCGCTACGACGACCCCGGTAACTGAAACATACCCGCACTGTTACGACGACCCAAGGTAACTGAAACAAACATACCCGCACTGTTACGACGACCCAAGGTAACTGAAACAAACATACTCGCACCGCTACGACGACCCGGGTAACTGAAACAAACATACCCTCCCCGCTATAATGTCCCCAGATAGCTGAAACAAACATACCCGCCCCGCTACAACGTCCCCAGATAGCTAAAACAAACACAGTCGCACCGCTACAACGACCCCAGGTAACTGAAAGTCTGAATTTTTTCTCAGATTATTACCGCTCTCTTCGGGCTCCTGGCTGGTTTTATAATAGTGGACCTAACATGCAGTTAAAGAGGTCTGCTTTTTGTCTTTTCCCCTCTCCTTTATTGAATTATATACCTTTTTTGTGCATGTAACAGGTTTGCAAAGTGAAAAAGTCCAGCCCAAAGGGAGTTCCCACCTCCAACAGAAAACTCTGCTCTGAACTGAAAACAGCTTGTTTGGAGTCCAGCCGCTTACCTTTCATCCCTATGACGGGGTGACAGGGATGACAGGGATGAAAGCTAAATGTGCGTCATAACGCTCGCCAAGCCTACTCCGACACTCCCTCAGAAACAGTGAGCTGCAGCACACAGCTCTCCTCTTCCTTCCAAACAATAGCCAACATCTTGTGTAGCAGTCAGAGTTTGTCAACCCTGAGTTTTCTTGATAACTCTGAGTAGGTTACACTCCCTTTGACCTCTGACTTGTGGTGATATAAACAAACTCACCTCTCCTGCTGCAGTACTCATGTTTGATACGTTGACATGTTTGTGTCCCCGTCAGGCCGTCTCACGCTGACCTCCCCTCAGTCGCCGCCCCTCCGTTGCCGAGGGAGGAACTTGATGAACTCCGTTTCTCTGACGACGACAGCCGGTCACTCGGCACCCGAGAACAATTGCCTAGCTCTGACGACGCCTCCTGTCAGCCGGCCAGTCAGTCAAAGAGAGTCATAGAGGGGGCGGGTCAGGAGAGGGTGTCTACACCAATCAGAGAGCGGGAGGAAGGAGGGGCCGCCCCTCCAGGGCACACACATTCATCACACGCACAGACCCCGCCTCCTGTCCACAGGAAGGCCCACAGGAAGACGAACAGGAGGAAAACCAGCGAGTCCTTGTCCCCCTCACCGCCCCACAGGGATTCAGGTCCTGGTCCCCAACCCTCCTCAGAGCTGAGGCCCTCCCTGACTCCTGGTCTTGACCCCGGAACCTGTCAACCATCAGAGCTCAGGCCCTCCCTTACTCCTGGTCTTGGCCACAGAACTTGTCCCCCGTTAGAGCTGAGCCCCTCCCTGAGTCCGGGTCCACACCCTGGAAAATGCCCCCCATCAGAGCTAAGGCCTTGGCTGAGCTGGCAGAAGGAGAGGAGAGAGGCTCATAAAGAGGAGGCCTTCTCCTCAGACCACAGTGACCCCCTGGACCAGACTATCGAGGAGGTTTGTCTTTTACAGTCAATTATGTTTTTTATCATCTTAAATAAGTCATCTCTTCAGGGTATCCTCTCGTTCGTTACAGTCATCTCTTCGGGGAATCCTCTCGTTCGTTACAGTCATCTCTTCGGGGTATCCTCTCGTTCGTTACAGTCATCTCTTCGGGGAATCCTCTCGTTCGTTACAGTCATCTCTTCGGGGAATCCTCTCGTTCGTTACAGTCATCTCTTCGGGGTATCCTCTCGTTCGTTACAGTCATCTCCGGGGAATCCTTTCGTTCGTTACAGTCATCTCTTCGGGGAATCCTCCCGTTCGTTACAGTCATCTCTTCGGGGTATCCTCTCGTTCCTTACAGTCATCTCTTCGTGGGTATCCTCTCGTTCCTTAAAGTCATCTCTTCGGGTATCCTCTCGTTCCTTAAAGTCATCTCTTCGGGGTATCCTCTCGTTCCTTAAAGTCATCTCTTCGGGGTATCCTCTCGTTCCTTACAGTCATCTCTTCGGGGTATCCTCTCGTTCCTTACAGTCATCTCTTCGGGGTATCCTCTCGTTCCTTAAAGTCATCTCTTCGTGGGTATCCTCTCGTTCCTTACAGTCATCTCTTCGGGGTATCCTCTCGTTCCTTACAGTCATCTCTTCGGGGTATCCTCTCGTTCCTTAAAGTCATCTCTTCGTGGGTATCCTCTCGTTCCTTACAGTCATCTCTTCGGGGTATCCTCTCGTTCCTTAAAGTCATCTCTTCGTGGGTATCCTCTCGTTCCTTACAGTCATCTCTTCGGGTATCCTCTCGTTCCTTAAAGTCATCTCTTCGGGGTATCCTCTCGTTCCTTAAAGTCATCTCTTCGTGGGTATCCTCTCGTTCCTTACAGTCATCTCTTTGGGGTATCCTCTCGTTCCTTAAAGTCATCTCTTCAGGGTATCCTCTCGTTCCTTACAGTCATCTCTTCAGGGTATCCTCTCGTTCCTTACAGTCATCTCTTCGGGGTATCCTCTCGTTCGTTACAGTCACCTCTTCGGGGTTCCTTAAAGTCATCTCTTCGGGGTGTCCTCTCCTTCCTTACAGTCATCTCTTCGGGGTATCCTCTCGTTCGTTACAGTCATCTCTTCGGGGTGTCCTCTCGTTCCTTACAGTCATCTCTTCGGGGTATCCTCTCGTTCCTTACAGTCACCTCCTCGGGGTTCCTTAAAGTCATCTCTTCGGGAAATCCTCTCGTTCGTTACAGTCATCTCTTCGGGGAATCCTCCCGTTCGTTTCAGTCACCTCTTCGGGGATCCTCTCGTTCCTTAAAGTCACCTCTTCGGGGTATCCTCTCGTTCCTTACAGTCATCTCTTCGGGTATCCTCCGTTCGTTTCAGTCACCTCTTCGGGGTATCATCTCGTTCCTTACAGTCATCTCTTCGGGGTTCCTTAAAGTCATCTCTTTGGGGATCCTTAAAGTTATCTCTTCGGGGTTCCTTACAGTCATCTCTTCGGGGAATCCTCTCGTTCCTTAAAGTCATCTCTTCGGGGAATCCTCTCGTTCGTTACAGTCACCTCTTCGGGGAATCCTCTCGTTCCTTAAAGTCACCTCTTCGGGGTATCCTCTCATTCCTTACAGTCATCTCTTCGGGGTATCCTCCCGTTCGTTTCAGTCACCTCTTCGGGGTATCATCTCGTTCCTTAAAGTCATCTCTTCGGGGTATCCTCTCGTTCCTTACAGGCATCTCTTCGGGGTTCTTTAAAGTCATCTCTTCGGGGTTCCTTACAGTCACCTCTTCGGGGAATCCTCTCGTTCCTTAAAGTCATCTCTTCGGGGAATCCTCTCGTTCGTTACAGTCACCTCTTCGGGAATCCTCTCGTTCGTTACAGGGGTATCCTCTCGTTCCTTACAGTCATCTCTTCGGGGTATCCTCTCGTTCCTTAAAGTCATCTCTTCGGGGTATCCTCTCGTTCCTTACAGGGGTATCCTCTCGTTCCTTACAGTCATCTCTTCGGGGTATCCTCTCGTTCCTTAAAGTCATCTCTTCGGGGTATCCTCTCGTTCCTTAAAGTCATCTCTTCGGGGTATCCTCTCGTTCCTTACAGTCATCTCTTCGGGGTTCCTTAAAGTCATCTCTTTGGGGTTCCTTAAAGTCATCTCTTCGGGGTTCCTTACAGTCATCTCTTCGGGGTATCCTCTCGTTCCTTACAGGCATCTCTTCGGGGTTCTTTAAAGTCATCTCTTCGGGGTTCCTTACAGTCACCTCTTCGGGGAATCCTCTCGTTCCTTAAAGTCATCTCTTCGGGGAATCCTCTCGTTCGTTACAGGGGTATCCTCTCGTTCCTTACAGTCATCTCTTCGGGGTATCCTCTCGTTCCTTAAAGTCATCTCTTCGGGGTATCCTCTCGTTCCTTACAGTCATCTCTTCGGGGTTCCTTAAAGTCATCTCTTCTGGGTATCCTCTTGTTCGTTTCAGTCACCTCTTTGGGGTATCCTCTCCTTCCTTACAGTCATCTCTTCGGGGTATCCTCTCGTTCCTTAAAGTCATCTCTTCGGGGTATCCTCTCGTTCCTTACAGTCATCTCTTCGGGGTTCCTTAAAGTCATCTCTTCTGGGTATCCTCTTGTTCGTTTCAGTCACCTCTTTGGGGTATCCTCTCCTTCCTTACAGTCATCTCTTCGGGGTATCCTCTCGTTCCTTACAGGGGTATCCTCTCGTTCCTTACAGTCATCTCTTTGGGGAATCCTCTCGTTCCTTAAAGTCACCTCTTCGGGGAATCCTCTTGTTCCTTAAAGTCACCTCTTCGGGGAATCCTCCCGTTCGTTTCAGTCACCTCTTCGGGGAATCCTCCCGTTCGTTTCAGTCACCTCTTCGGGGTATCCTCTCGTTCCTTACTGTCATCTCTTCGGGGTTCCTTAAAGTCACCTCTTCGGGGAATCCTCTTGTTCCTTAAAGTCACCTCTTCGGGGAATCCTCCCGTTCGTTTCAGTCACCTCTTCGGGGTATCCTCCCATTTGTTTCAGTCATCTCTTCGGGGTATCCTCTCGTTCCTTACTGTCATCTCTTCGGGGTTCCTTAAAGTCATCTCTTCGGGGTATCCTCTCGTTCCTTACAGTCATCTCTTCGGGGTTCCTTAAAGTCATCTCTTCGGGGTATCCTCTCCTTCCTTAAAGTCACCTCTTCGGGGAATCCTCCCGTTCTTTTCAGTCACCTCTTCGGGGTATCCTCTCGTTCCTTACAGTCATCTCTTCGGGGTTCCTTAAAGTCATCTCTTCGGGGTATCCTCTCCTTCCTTAAAGTCACCTCTTCGGGGAATCCTCCCGTTCGTTTCAGTCACCTCTTCGGGGTATCCTCTCGTTCCTTAAAGTCATCTCTTCGGGGTATCCTCTCGTTCCTTAAAGTCATCTCTTCGGGGTATCCTCTCGTTCCTTACAGTCATCTCTTCGGGGAATCCTCTCGTTCCTTACAGTCATCTCTTCGGGGTTCCTTAAAGTCATCTCTTCGGGGAATCCTCTCGTTCCTTACAGTCATCTCTTCGGGGTTCCTTAAAGTCATCTCTTCGGGGTATCCTCTCGTTCCTTAAAGTCATCTCTTCGGGGTATCCTCTCGTTCCTTACAGTCATCTCTTCGGGGAATCCTCTCGTTCGTTACAGTCATCTCTTCGGGGTATCCTCTCGTTCGTTACAGTCATCTCTTCGGGGTTCCTTAAAGTCATCTCTTCGGGGTATCCTCTCGTTCCTTAAAGTCATCTCTTCAGGGTATCCTCTCGTTCCTTACAGTCATCTCTTCGGGGTTCCTTAAAGTCATCTCTTCGGGGTATCCTCTCGTTCCTTAAAGTCATCTCTTCGGGGAATCCTCTCGTTCCTTAAAGTCATCTCTTCGGGGAATCCTCTCGTTCGTTACAGTCATCTCTTCGGGGAATCCTCTCGTTCCTTAAAGTCATCTCTTCGGGGAATCCTCTCGTTCGTTACAGTCACCTCTTCGGGGTATCCTGCCGTTTGTTACAGTCATCTCTTCGGGGTATCCTGCTGTTTGTTTCAGTCATCTCTTCGGGGTATCCTCTCGTTCCTTACAGTCATCTCTTCAGGGTATCCTCTCGTTCGTTACAGTCATCTCTTCGGGGTATCCTGCCGTTTGTTACAGTCATCTCTTCGGGGTATCCTGCTGTTTGTTTCAGTCATCTCTTCGGGTATCCTCTCGTTCGTTACAGTCATCTCTTCAGGGTATCCTCTCGTTCGTTACAGTCATCTCTTCAGGGTATCCTCTCGTTCCTTACAGTCATCTCTTCGGGGTTCCTTAAAGTCATCTCTTCGGGGAATCCTCTCGTTCGTTACAGTCATCTCTTCGGGGTATCCTCTCGTTCCTTACAGTCATCTCTTCGGGGTATCCTCTCGTTCGTTACAGTCATCTCTTCGGGGTGTCCTCTCGTTCGTTACAGTCATCTCTTCGGGGATTCCTCTCGTTCGTTACAGTCATCTCTTCGGGGTGTCCTCTCGTTCGTTACAGTCATCTCTTCGGGGTGTCCTCTCGTTCGTTACAGTCATCTCTTCGGGGAATCCTCTCGTTCGTTACAGTCATCTCTTCGGGGAATCCTCTCGTTCGTTACAGTCATCTCTTCGGGATTCCTCTCGTTCGTTACAGTCATCTCTTCGGGGAATCCTCTCGTTCGTTACAGTCATCTCTTCGGGGTATCCTGCCGTTTGTTTCAGTCATCTCTTCGGGGAATCCTCTCGTTCGTTACAGTCATCTCTTCGGGGTGTCCTCTCGTTCGTTACAGTCATCTCTTCGGGGAATCCTCTCGTTCGTTACAGTCATCTCTTCGGGGAATCCTCTCGTTCGTTACAGTCATCTCTTCGGGGATTCCTCTCGTTCGTTACAGTCATCTCTTCGGGGAATCCTCTCGTTCGTTACAGTCATCTCTTCGGGGTATCCTGCCGTTTGTTTCAGTCATCTCTTCGGGGAATCCTCTCGTTCGTTACAGTCATCTCTTCGGGGAATCCTCTCGTTCGTTACAGTCATCTCTTCGGGGTATCCTCTCGTTCGTTACAGTCATCTCTTCGGGGATTCCTCTCGTTCGTTACAGTCATCTCTTCGGGGAATCCTCTCGTTCGTTACAGTCATCTCTTCGGGGAATCCTCTCGTTCGTTACAGTCATCTCTTCGGGGAATCCTCTCGTTCGTTACAGTCATCTCTTCGGGGAATCCTCTCGTTCGTTACAGTCATCTCTTCGGGGTATCCTGCCGTTTGTTTCAGTCATCTCTTCGGGGAATCCTCTCGTTCGTTACAGTCATCTCTTCGGGGGAATCCTCTCGTTCGTTACAGTCATCTCTTCGGGGAATCCTCTCATTTGTTGAAGTTAGGTTAATTGGTTTCAAGACATCACTTCACAAACCTTTACACAACTTAACGTGCTTTATTTCTGTGTTGAACATCAGGTGATCCAGATGTGTTGTTATGGCGTCAGTTCCACTTCCTGCCACCAGCGGGAGACAGAGCGCTTCCACTTCAGCCTTCCAGTCTCCATGGAAACACAGAGTGACGACTGGGACTCACCTGTCCAGGTAAGAGTTAGTGAGGCACAGGTATGGGGATTACATTGGTTTCTATTTGTTCTAAAGATAGAAACTTTTCTCTCCAGGTGGTTTTACAGCGAGGACCAACACTCAGTAACACACCTGTCCAGGTGAGCCAGATGGAGGAGCAGGACCTCAGCCGCCTGATGGACGTTCAGGTGGACCTGGATGACCAGGTGTACTCGCACCAGCTCGACTCTGCCCTCCACAGTGAGCGGCGTACTGGTAACGGGGCCCGGAAGGACGAGGGCTTCTGGACTCTGCCGATAGAGGAGGTCCTGCCGGCCCCAGCATATATCCCAGAGTCCTTCAGGGGGAAGACTTGGGCCCAGATCGAACAGGAGGACGAGGAGAAGGTGGACAAATTGGTCCGACAATTCAGACAGGAGAGATTTATCTGCTACTTCGACACAGAGTCTCTGGCCAGGTAATACACACTCACCTGTACTGCGATATACATAGTCACTCACCTGTACTGCGATATACACAGTCACTCACCTGTACTGCGATATACACAGTCACTCACCTGTACTGCGATATGTACGCTCACCTGTACTGCGATATGTAAACTCACCTGTGCTGTGAAATATACATTCACCTGTACTGTGATATGTAAACTCACCTCTACTGTGAAATATACATTCACCTGTACTGTGAAATATACATTCACCTGTACTGTGAAATATACATTCACCTGTACTGTGAAATATACATTCACCTGTACTGTGATATGTAAACTCACCTCTACTGTGAAATATACATTCACCTGTACTGTGAAATATACATTCACCTGTACTGTGATATGTAAACTCACCTCTACTGTGAAATATACATTCACCTGTACTGTGAAATATACATTCACCTGTACTGTGATATGTAAACTCACCTCTACTGTGAAATATACATTCACCTGTACTGTGTAGTGAACAACGATGTGGATTTGTGCATTTTATATTGAATGAATGTGGAGCCACCCTAAATTCCTTTCTCCTCCCCAGAGAAGATGGGGAGGGGTCAAAGTTGCTTTCTCTAAGTGCTATCCCGACCAGAAAACTGGCACCTTTTGATTCCGAAGCTGATAACGCGGGGCCTGACTGTTAAACTGACAAAGGGACACGAGCCAGCCATTGGCATCTCCCTGAACAGCCTATCAAAACTTACCCCACCACACACGTTTCCGTGGAAACTGACCTTATTCTTTGTTTTATTACCACATCAAAAGGATACTCCTTGTCTCACCCAAGTGTGACATGTTCCAGACACTGAACTTTAGATGACAAAGGACTGCATTCTCCAAAATACTCAAAGCATTTAATTAAGTTAATTAAATCTTTAGTTACCTGAATATGTTGGCCTCTATTTGAGCAGTTATGTTAACTGTTGTTGCTATCTGTTGTTGATATTAGTGCTGAAAAGAAGTTACTTGTGCAGGGTTTTTATTTTCAGCAAGACACTCCTTCATCTAATGTAATCAATGCTTGTTCATAATACTTTCTTACAAAATCCCTTTAGAAATGATGACAAAGAAATGTTTTACTATACTCTTAATCGCCAGCTTGAATTTAAGGATGAATCAACAATATTCCCCGGTTCCTAAGGAGAGACGATCTTTGATTTAATCCAAGCTTTCCTCATGTAACCTGAGCTCCCCCAAGTGGACGAAATAAGTATTACATGCCCTCGTCGGAAATGCGGTTAAATGTATAAAAATCCTGACCAATAATGTGACAATTTACCAAATGCTTAGAACATTACAACCGTTCAACCATTGAGGTTCGATTGTGGAAAATATTTGATTATAATACGTGCAAATAGATTTCTTTTCTTTAGACATTAAGTTTAGAAAGGCAGTTCCTTGGGAAACCTGAGACGCCCCCTGGGGAACCACGGCCCAGGCAACAAAAGAGCGACATGCGACCTGCTCGCCAGTCTCTTCCCTCTTCTCGCTCTTCCACTCTGCCCTCTGGACGCTTCGGCACGCGCGTGGCGTGCCTCACCAGGCAACACGCCCAGACTCAGCCAGTGAAACAAACAGGCCTTTGTTCGCCTGAAGCTACACACCTGAAGTGCCGAGACATCGATCTGCCTTCAGTTTGTTTTATTTTCTTTATTTCTTTTGTTTGTTAAAGTTATCAGTCCGTTAAGTTACACTGGACTAATTCAGGAACGACCAAGTTCCATTTTAAGCCTTTTTCGTCAAGCCAACTTCACCGAGGTCAGACCAAGCCACGTGGTCTCGCCAGCTACAACCAAGGAAACCTGAAAACAGCCGAATTGCCAGACGGAGGAGGCGTTTTCAATCGGACACGGAGAACCCCGGGGAATCCCTAGCAAAAAGCCAGGATCGGCAGCTAGAGTGGGACCCGTGCAACAGGCCAAAAGCAGGCTGTCGACAAGCAGTAAGACTTAACACACGACCTGTGATCAGACGTCCATTTTAACTCCTAAACTATAGCATTAGTTTACTTTCAGTAGCTCTTCTATGCCGTATGAGTCAAATGCTTCCCACAATCGAACCTCCAGGCTCATTGTTCAGCAAATGTTTATGTTCCCTGTATCCAACCATCTTTTTATCACCTTAGTTAGAGAATAAATTCACTGTAATATAATCAAGAGCTGTGTGTGTTGCCTATTTATAGTTCCTGCCAAGAGAATTGACCCTTTAGATATGAGACTGACTGACTGATTTAAGATAATTGAGCGATTATTAACTAACTGATCACTAGTAATAATTGTATAATTATTCAAAACTACCTAGAGGTCCGGAGACTCTAGGATTATAACAACTCCGGTGGTGCCCTTAACGAGGAAATTCTGATTTTATGAATAATAATTCATAATTGGGTATCAATTCTCATAAATTTATTAAAATGCATAACTAATAAATTTAGGTCCACTACAACTGTGATATGTAAACTCACCTGTACTGTGATATGTAAACTCACCTGTACTGTGAAATATACATTCACCTGTACTGTGATATGTAAACTCACCTGTACTGTGATATGTAAACTCACCTGTACTGCGATATGTAAACTCACCTGTACTGCGATATGTAAACTCACCTGTACTGTGATATGTAAACTCACCTGTACTGTGATATGTACACTCACCTGTACTGTGAAATATACATTCACCTGTACTGTGATATGTAAACTCACCTGTACTGTGATATGTAAACTCACCTGTACTGTGAAATATACATTCACCTGTACTGTGATATGTAAACTCACCTGTACTGTGATATGTAAACTCACCTGTACTGTGATATGTACATTCACCTGTACTGTGAAATATACATTCACCTGTACTGTGAAATATACATTCACCTGTACTGTGATATGTACATTCACCTGTACTGTGATATGTAAACTCACCTGTACTGTGAAATATACATTCACCTGTACTGTGATATGTAAACTCACCTGTACTGTGAAATATACATTCACCTGTACTGTGATATGTAAACTCACCTGTACTGTGAAATATACATTCACCTGTACTGTGATATGTAAACTCACCTGTACTGTGAAATATACATTCACCTGTACTGTGATATGTAAACTCACCTGTACTGTGAAATATACATTCAACTGTACTGTGATATGTAAACTCACCTGTACTGTGATATGTACATTCACCTGTACTGTGAAATATACATTCACCTGTACTGTGATATGTAAACTCACCTGTACTGTGATATGTAAACTCACCTGTACTGTGATATGTAAACTCACCTGTACTGTGAAATATACATTCACCTGTACTGTGATATGTAAACTCACCTGTACTGTGATATGTAAACTCACCTGTACTGTGAAATATACATTCACCTGTACTGTGATATGTAAACTCACCTGTACTGTGAAATATACATTCACCTGTACTGTGATATGTAAACTCACCTGTACTGTGAAATATACATTCAACTGTACTGTGATATGTAAACTCACCTGTACTGTGAAATATACATTCACCTGTACTGTGATATGTACATTCACCTGTACTGTGAAATATACATTCACCTGTACTGTGATATGTAAACTCACCTGTACTGTGAAATATACATTCACCTGTACTGTGATATGTAAACTCACCTGTACTGTGAAATATACATTCACCTGTACTGTGATATGTAAACTCACCTGTACTGTGATATGTAAACTCACCTGTACTGTGATATGTAAACTCACCTGTACTGTGAAATATACATTCACCTGTACTGTGATATGTAAACTCACCTGTACTGTGAAATATACATTCACCTGTACTGTGATATGTAAACTCACCTGTACTGTGATATGTAAACTCACCTGTACTGTGATATGTAAACTCACCTGTACTGTGAAATATACATTCACCTGTACTGTGAAATATACATTCACCTGTACTGTGATATGTAAACTCACCTGTACTGTGATATGTAAACTCACCTGTACTGTGATATGTAAACTCACCTGTACTGTGATATGTAAACTCACCTGTACTGTGATATGTATTCACATATAAAATCACAATTTGCTGAGCTGTAGTTTTTCTGCTGATGTCATCGCTGTCAGGTATGGTAGGAGGAGCCACAGCAAGAAGGGGCGTAGTGATAACAAGGAGGCGGGGACAGACCCTGGCGTCCTGCCTTTATTGGACCGTGATGAAGATGACTCAGCGTACATCAGGAGGAAGAGAAAGAGGCGGGCCTTCAGGGTGGCGTCCAGGTGTCAGGTGAGAACGTCAGTTTTCAGTATCTGGAGTTTGAAGGAAAACATCTTCGTCAACTGGTTTTGTCTCCTCAGGTGGTGAAAGTCAGTCACAGCACTCAGACAGTCCAATTGGTCGTCCCAGCTGTCCGTCAACCAACTTCTGAGGCCCCGCCAACCAACACACCGTCAGCCAATCAGGAAGCAGCAGAGAGGACTCCTGATGTCCAGACGTGGCGCTGCCTCCCTTCGTCATATTCAAACATTATCACGCCGCTGCAGCCTCGCACCTCTGTAGTGTACCTGCTCTGCTCCCCCTCAAGCCCCACCTCCACCTACACACCTCTGTCAGGCTCCGCCCCTAAACGCTGCAGGAAAAAGAGGCGTCCGCTGGACCTGCAGGGGTTAAAGGTCAAATACAAACGGCTTCCTGTCAGGTTCTACGACCCCGGCAGCAACCGCATCCTGAAGAACCCCCCAAAGGGCTTCCTGTGGCGCAGAGGCTCCGCCCCCTCCGGCCCACCGCCGCCATGCGTCCGTCAGCTGTTCAGAAGTCTGAGTCCGGACCTGAACACCGACAGGCCGCCAGGGGAGGTGGCTGCAGGGTCCTCCAGGGTCAAAGGTCAGAGGTCATCAGACACCGCCTTCAGCCACGTCAACAGCTTACTTCTGGGCACGCTCAGTGAGGACTCAGCACAGACTGACAAACAGGAAACAGTCAGAGGGCAGGGCAGGATGTCTCAAGCCCCGCCCCCTCAGAGCAGGTCAGAGCGGGGGAGGGGGGGTAGGAGGGATAGGACACAACCTCCATTCCCCAAGAGAAGGACCAGGGCTCAGGCCACGCCCCCCCAGCCCAGGAGAGAAGGCCTGCGACGGGCAGGACTCAGCAGGAAAGTCCCTGGCTCTCCAGGCCCGCCTCACCCTCCTGCACCCCGCCGGGGGAAAGCCAGGAGGGGGCGGGGCTGCGAGAGGGGGCGAAGGTAGCAGGACTCCTGGACAGGTAGCAGGACGCCTGGACAGGTTGCAGGACGCCTGGACAGGTAGAAGGACACCTGGACAGGTAGCAGGACTCCTGGACAGGTAGAAGGACTCCTGGACAGGTAGAAGGACTCCTGGACAGGTAGCAGGACTCCTGGACAGGTAGAAGGACACCTGGACAGGTAGCAGGACTCCTGGACAGGTAGAAGGACACCTGGACAGGTAGCAGGACTCCTGGACAGGTAGAAGGACACCTGGACAGGTAGCAGGACTCCTGGACAGGTAGAAGCACACCTGGACAGGTAGCAGCCTCATTTATGAACTTTATGAAGAGACACTTGTCAGTACAGAAATCAGGAAGTTGAACATCAGCATTAGCTCGTTAACCTGATGGATCTGAATAAAGACTAATCAGTTTAATTGATGAGTAACGAGGTTTATAAACGAGGCTGCTGGACGTCCTGTGGAAGTCAGCTGATGTCAATGTTAAAATGAAATCTGATCGTTCTGAAAGTCATTTGACGTTTGTGTGCAGATACAGTTTGATCAATCTTCTTTCCTGGTGCATAAAAACATTTGGTCAATAACTACAGATTTTCAAACAAACAGGGTTTTATTTTCAGTTTTTCATCCATGATGGAAATAAAACTCATTGCAGGACTGAAGCTTTTATTTTAGTCAGAAATCATGAAAATATAAATCATTAAATGTTTGTCCTGCAGCATGAAAAGAAAAACATTTTGTTACACATGAAATCTCATCTCATTGAAATAAAACGTGAACTCGAAATTTTAATTTGGTATGAAAATGAAAATGTAGTTAAGAATCATGCTAATTAAACAACGTGTGCACACAAATGGAAGCTGAAAGTTGGAACTGATGTGATTTTATTCTAATGTTGGCGTCTTTCTAAACACTAAACACACCTGCAGCTTGTGTCCGACAGGTGAGGTGCTGTTTCTTCAGGTACTGGTGTTGATATGTCGCGTTGTTGGTGTCACAACGTTTTATAACTTTAAATATTGATACGTTGAATAAACAACTTTTATAACCTGAGTCACCTAGTCATGTGTTTGTTCTCACAGCGTCCACCAGGTGGTGTATTGAGTCTCCCACCTGGCCCGCAGCCTCCAGAAGCTCCGCCCTCTTCCTCTCACCTGGACACAGAAATGGAAATGTGATTATTTTATGGAGTCAGCCTCGGACCTGAGATTTACTAATACGTGATCACAGGGGGGCCCCAAGGCTCAGTGCTTGGGCCCCTTCTCTTCTCAATTTACACCACCTCACCGGGGCCGATCATTCGCTCGCACGGCTTCTCTTACCACTGCTACGCGGACGATACGCAACTCTACCTATCCTTCCTGCCAGACGATCCCACTGTCTCGGCGCGGATCACGGACTGTCTATCGGACATATCTGTATGGATGAAGGCTCGCCACCTTCAACTAAACCTCTCTAACTACAAATTGACTCCGCAACCATCACTCCAACCAGGGTGGTGAGAAACTTGGGTGTCATGATTGATGACCATCTGTCCTTTTCAGACCATGTTGCTGCTGTCTCTCGGTCGTGCCGCTTTGCTCTGTACAACATCAGGAAAATCAGGCCCTACCTCACTCAGTACGCCACCCAGCTTCTGGTCCAGGCCATGGTTACCTCTCTGCCCACCTAGTGGGTCTACCAGCTCACCGGTGAAATCCCTACAAGTGGTCCAGAACGCAGCAGCTCTAACCTCTAACATGCACTTCCTGTGCTCTTCTTCTGTGTCCTTACAATTATCTTTTATTGATTGACCTATTTCATTAACCCTAGGTATTTACCCGATTGATGCAGTACATGCTATTAGCTCTCAGCAGTATTTATTGCTGCTCTTGCCAGTATGTATTGTCAGTTCTTGTGCTGTATTTGATGCCTCGTTGATGCTTGGATGTTGTTCCTCAAATGTTAGTCGCTTTGGATAAAAGCGTCTGCCAAATGAGTAAATGTAAACTGGATCAATACGAGCCTATAGTTTGGTTTCACCTTAGTGACTCACCTGTCTGTCTCTCTCTCCACCTGTCTGTCTCCATCACAAGTTTCAGTCTCTCAACAGTCTCCTGCAGCAGCTCCTCTGGACTACACGTCCCATAATGCTTCTCTTCTTCTTCAGACAGACAGGTGTTCTCTTCCTGTGGCTCTGCCTCCTCTGGTTCATCCTGTTTTCCTACTGGATGACGGAGAAACCTGTCACCTGCAGCGTCCTCCTCTTCACAGTGGGTGTCATATGACACAGGTGTGTCCAGATGCATTGTGGGAGATGGAGTTTTTTCTTTGTCCTCACTCCACTCATCCTCTGTCTTCAGCAGCACTTCTTCCTCCTCGTCTTCCTCTACGCTTTGTGGCGCGTTGTTGGCGTGTTGTTGAGCCTCCATCTGTGTTAGAAAAGAACTGGTCAAAGAAGAGAAGTCAACTACAACTCCCATGGTGCATTTCACCAACAGCCAGCCAGTCAGAGCTTTATTTTCACTGAAGCTGAAACCTGAACATTCATCAGCACTTCTTCTTCCTCCTCGTCTGTGTTTGTCTCCGAGTCGACGCCTCGTGGCGTGTTGTTGGCGTGTTGTTGAGCCTCCATCCTGTTCAGAGCCTGGTCAAAGGAGAGAAGTCAACTCCTATGGTGCATTTCACAAACAAGCAGCTTCAAATTGACTGCAGCTGAAACCTGAACATGCAGCAGTTTAACTACACCCGTGGACAGATACACGGGGTTTACCTGTGTGAGCACGCCCTGCAGACTCAGGTTGTGCTCTCTCAGCTTGTCCATGGTGACCTCCATCTCAGAGCATCTGTCCTCCAGGATGCCCTGCTCTGATTGGACGGCGAGCCGCCACGCCTGCAGCTGCTCCTCCAGCAGCCTGAACATCAACAAAGAAGAAGACTGTGAGCTGTCGCTGCAGACCGGCCTGTGATTGGTTCGTTCTGGTTTCTCACCATTTGTCCCTTTGCAGGTTTCTGACTTCTGTGAGCAGATCTGCCGCCTTCCAGTGGTCGATAACAACAACACGTTAATGTCATGCTGTATTATAAACAAGCACAATATACTAACATAAATATAACATATTACATGTAAAATATAACATGTTAAACTAATATAAAATATTACATATTAGACTAATATGAAATATTACATGTAAGACTAATATAAATTATTACATGTTAAACTAATACAAAATATAACATGTTAGACTAATACAAAATATAACGTTAGACTAATACAAAATATTACGTTAGACTAATACAAAATATAACATGTTAGACCAATACAAAATATTACGTTAGACTAATACAAAATATACGTTAGACTAATATAAATATAACATGTTAGACTAATACAAAATATAACATGTTAGACCAATACAAAATATTACATGTTAGACTAATATAAAATATTACATGTTAGACTAATATAAATTATTACATGTTAAACTAATACAAAATATAACATGTTAGACTAATACAAAATATAACATGTTAGACTAATACAAAATATTACGTTAGACTAATACAAAATATAACATGTTAGACTAATACAAAATATAACATGTTAGACCAATACAAATATTACGTTAGACTAATACAAAATATTACGTTAGACTAATATAAAATATAACATGTTAGACTAATACAAAATATTACATGTTAGACTAATATAAAATATAACATGTTAGACTAATATAAAATATAACATGTTAGACTAATACAAAATATTACATGTTAGACTAATAAAATATTACATGTTAGACTAATAAAATATTACATGTTAGACTAATACAAAATATTACATGTTAGACTAATACAAAATATAACATGTTAGACTAAAACAATATATTACATGTTAGACTAATACAAAATATAACATGTTAGACTAATATAAAATATTACATGTTAGACTAATACAAAATATTACATGTTAGACTAATACAAAATATAACATGTTAGACTAATACAAAATATAAAATGTTAGACTAATATAAAATATTACATGTTAAACTAATACAAAATATTACATGTTAGACTAATACAAAATATAACATGTTAGACTAATATAAAATATTACATGTTAACTAATACAAAATATTACATGTTAGACTAATACAAAATATAACATGTTAGACTAATATAAATATTACATGTTAAACTAATACAAATATAACATGTTAGACTAATATAAAATATTACATGTTAAACTAATACAAAATATAACATGTTAGACTAATACAAAATATTACATGTTAAACTAATACAAAATATTACATGTTAGACTAATACAAATATTACGTTAGACTAATATAAATATAACATGTTAGACTAATACAAATATTACATGTTAGACTAATACAAAATATAACATGTTAGACTAATACAAAATATTACATGTTAGACTAATATAAAATATAACATGTTAGACTAATACAAAATATAACATGTTAGACTAATACAAAATATTACATGTTAAACTAATACAAAATATAAAATGTTAGACTAATACAAAATATAACATGTTAGACTAATATAAAATATTACATGTTAAACTAATACAAAATATAACGTTAGACTAATATAAAATATATTATATATTTATATATTATATAATAATATTTGAAACTGCTGGCTAAGGATAAACGTAAATACAGTAAGATTGTTATTCACGTCGGCGGTAATGACTCCCGGTTACGCCAATCGGAGGTCACTAAGATTAATGTTGAGTCGGTGTGTACATATGCAAAAACAATGTCGGACACCGTAGTTTTCTCTGGACCCCTGCCAAATCTGACCAGTGATGACATGTATAGCCGCATGTCGTCATTCCGCCGCTGGTTGTCGAGGTGGTGTCCAGCAAACGATGTGGGCTTTGTTGATCATTGGCAGACTTTCTGGGGAAGACCTGGTCTGATCCGGAGAGACGGCATCCATCCCACTTGGGAAGGAGCAGCTCTCATTTCTAGAAATCTGGCCAAGTTTATTAGTGGACCAAATCCATGACAACCCAGAGTTGAGACCAGGAGGCAGAGTCGCAGTCTAACACACTTCTCTGCCCTTCTTTTCAGCAGTTACCCACCCAAAACCCTACGCAGAGTCGCAGTCTAACACACTTCTCTGCTCCTCCATTTCAGGAGTTACTTAGTGAAAATCCTATAGTGACGGTGTCTGCCCCCCACCATCGAAATTATTTAAAAAGGTAAACAGAAGAGGAGCTGTGCATAAAAACCTCATAAAAATTAAAACCACAAGAGCAATAGTGCAAACGAATAGGAGAGTTAAATGTGGACTCTTAAACATCAGATCTCTCTCTTCTAAAGGTGTACTAGTAAATGAACTAATATCAGATTATGATATTGATTTATTTGGTATTACTGAAACCTGGCTGGGTGATGGAGAATATGTTAGCCTAAATGAATCCACCCCTCCCAGTCATATTAATACTCACATTCCTCGAGGCACAGGCCGAGGAGGTGGAGTTGCAGCTATCTTCGACTCTAGCCTACTAATCAGCTCTAAACCTAAACTAAACTATAACTCATTTGAAAGTCTTGTTCTTAGTCTTTCGCACCCAAGTTGGAAATCACTGCAACCAATTCTCTTCGTTATAGTGTACCGAGCACCTGGCCCGTACTCTGAATTCTTATCTGAATTTGCAGAGTTTTTGTCAACTTTAGTCCTTAAAATGGACAAAGTTATTATTGTAGGGGATTTTAATATTCATGTGGACGTTGAGAATGACAGCTTTAGTACTGCGTTTATCTCTTTGTTAGATTCCATCGGCTTCTCTCAGAGTGTTCATGAACCGACTCACTGTTTTAACCACACCCTCGACCTTGTTCTGGTGTATGGTATTGAAATTGAACATTTAGTGGTGTTCCCACAGAATCCCTCTTTATCCGACCACTGTTTGATAACTTTTGAGTTTGTATTGCTGAACTACTCGCCATTGAGCAAAAATTTCTATACAAGATGTCTGTCTGATAGTGCTATAGCTAAATTTAAGGATGCGATTCCATCAGCTCTAAATACATTATCTAGTCACAAAGTAACGGAGGACTCCTATGCTAATTTCAGTCCCTCCCAAATCGATCATCTTGTTAATAGTGCTGCAGGCTCGCTGCGAATGACACTGGACTCTGTAGCCCCTCTAAAAAAGAAAATACTAAAACAAAGACGGTTAGCTCCATGGTATAATACTGAAACTCGCAAATTAAAGCAAATATCGCAGAAACTTGAGAGGAATTGGCGTTCCACCAAAGTGGAAAATTCTCGTTTAATCTGGCAAGATAGTCTTAAAACTTATAGGAAGGCCCTCCGTAATGCCAGAGCAGCGTACTACTCGTCATTAATAGAGGAAAATAGGAACAACCCCAGGTTTCTTTTCAGCACTGTAGCCAGGCTGACAGAGAGTCACAGCTCTATTGAGCCAAGTATTCCCATAGCTCTCAGTAGTTACGACTTCATGAGCTTCTTTAATGATAAAATTCTAGCTATTAGAGACAAAATTCATCAAGACCTGCCCTCAACTGGCACTGACTTATCTCTTAACTCAGGAACCTTAGAAACAGCTGTAGAACCAGATACATGTTTAGACTGTTTTGCTTCACTCAATCTTTACCAACTAACTTCAATAATTTCTTCATCTAAACCATCAACCTGCCTCTTAGACCCCATCCCGACTAGGCTGCTTAAAGATGTTTTACCGTTAGTCAGCACCTCTATACTAGATATGATCAATCTATCTTTATCAACAGGCTATGTACCACAGTACTTTAAAGTAGCTGTAATTAAACCTCTTCTGAAAAAGCCCAAACTTGATCCGGATGTTTTAGCAAACTATAGACCTATATCTAACCTTCCATTTCTCTCTAAGGTTCTGGAGAAAGCAGTTGCTAAACAGCTGTGTGACTTTCTACAGAGCAATAGTTTATTTGAGGATTTTCAGTCAGGATTTAGAGCTCATCATAGCACAGAGACAGCACTGGTGAAAATTACTAACGACCTCCTTATTGCATCAGACAAAGGACTTGTCTCTGTACTGGTTTTATTAGATCTTAGTGCTGCATTTGATACCATTGACCATCAGATCCTATTGCAGAGAGTGGAATATTTCATTGGCATTAAAGGAACCGCTCTAAGCTGGTTTAAGTCCTATTTATCAGATCGATTTCAGTTTGTACATGTTAACGATGAGTCCTCCTTGCACGCCAAAGTTAGTCCACAAGGATCTGTCCTCGGACCAATCTTCTTCACTTTATATATGCTTCCTTTAGGCAATATTATCAGGAAATATTCCATAAGCTTTCATTGTTATGCAGATGATACTCAGTTATATCTATCGATCAAGCCAGATGAAACTCATCAGTTAGCTAAAATTCAAATGTCCCTTCAGGATGTTGATGGCATCGCCCTGGCCTCCAGCACCACTGTGAGGAATCTTGGAGTTATCTTTGATCAGGACATGTCGTTTAAGTCTTACATTAGGCAAATTTCAAGGACCGCCTTTTTTCACCTACGTAATATTGCGAAAATCAGGAACATCCTATCTGAAAATGATGCAGAAAAACTAGTCCATGCATTTGTTACTTCTAGGCTGGATTACTGCAATTCCTTATTATCAGGCTGCTCAAAAAAGTCCATTAAGACTCTTCAGCTGATCCAGAATGCTGCAGCACGTGTTCTGACAGGAACCAGGAAAAGAGATCATATTTCTCCTGTCTTAGCTTCTCTACATTGGCTTCCAGTAAAATCCAGAATATAATTTAAAATCATTCTTCTTACCTACAAAGCTCTTAATGGTCAGGCACCATCTTATCTTAAAGAGCTCATAGTACCTTACTACCCCACCAGAGCACTGCGCTCCCAGAATGCAGGGTTACTTGTGGTTCCTAGAGTCTCCAAAAGTAGACTAGGAGCCAGAGCGTTCAGCTATCAAGCTCCTCTCCTGTGGAACCAGGTTCCAGTTTGGGTTCAGGAGGCAGACACCATCTCCACATTTAAGAGTAGGCTTAAGACTTTCCTCTTTGATAAAGCTTATAGTTAGGGCTGGCTCAGGTGAGTCCTGAACCATCCCTTAGTTATGCTGCTACAGGCCTAGACTGCCGGGGGATTTCCCATGATGCACTGAGCTCCTCTCTCCTCTACTTTCTCTCCCTCTGTATGCAACCTCATCCCATTATTGCATGTTACTAACACAACTTCTCCCCTTTCTGGTAGTCTTGTGCTTTCTCGTCCCTCTCCTCTCTCCTCCTATCACTTCCTGCAGGTGTTTCTGGCTCTGGAGCTGTGGAGTCTGGATCTGTGGCTCGAGGTTTCTGCCTCTTAAAGGAAGTTTTTCCTTGCCTCTGTCTCCTAGTGCTGCTCTTGGTGGGAACTGTTGGGCTTCTGTAAATAGCATCATAGAGTACGCTCTAGACCTGCTCTTTATGAAAAGTGCTGTGAGATAACTGTTGTTGTGATTTGGCGCTATATAAATAAAATTGAATGTAATTGAATTAAAATATTACATGTCCAGGAAAGTTGGGATATTTTCCAAAATGCAATAAAAACTCAAATCTGATTCGTTTGTTCACATGAAACTTTATTTGACTGACAAAAGTCCAAAGAAAAGATTCTCAGTGGTTTTACTGAGCAGTGTGATTATATTTAGAAAATATAAACAAAATTAGATGTCCATACTGCAAGAAGTTGGACAGCGGCGTGTTTTGTGTTCATCACCTTTAATAACACTGTCTGATGGTTTGGGAAGTGAAGCCACGAACTGAGCCAGATTTACAGTTGAAGGTTTGTCCTTTCTTCTTGATACAGAACTTGAGCTGCTCGACAGTCTGTGGTCGCCGCTGTCTGATTCCCCTCTTCATGATGCTCCATACGTTTTGAACAGGAGACAGATCTTGACCGGCATCAGAACATCCCTCTGGTCCACCTGAGCACATATGTTTGTCACAGAAGCATGACGGTGTCTTAGGCAGTTCCTCCTGAGGGCTGGAAGGTCACGTACATTCAGCACCGAGAGGTCTCTTCACAATGCGCTGCTGACTTTGAGGGACCCGAAGTCTCTGCAGTCTTGTGTTGAGAAATGTTCTCTTTGATCCATGAGTTCTGGATCAAAGCGGTGAGCCAGGACCTCCTGACCTGCAGAGACTGAGCCGCTGGATGAGCCCTCACCTGTTCCCAGCTTCTGGTGCAGTCTCCACAGGTGGTCCTGAATGTTCTGGACACGTTTCAGTCTGAGGTTAACTCTGTCCTAACTTTGTACTAAATCTAATCACGCTGTTGGGAAGCTTTTCTCTGGACTTCACATGAATTAATAAAACACTGATTTGATTGCATTTCGGAAATCAGCCCAACTTTGCTGGACACATATAGATCATAGGTTACATATAGAACATTCAGGGGTCATCAGAGGTCACCTGGTGAGTCGGCGTCTCCTCGTCAGTCTGCAGAGCTTTGGATGAAAATGAGCGGCGAGGAGGTTGCACCAGGGCATCATGGGAAACGTCTCTGTCAGAGGAGGGACTGTGACAGACAGCTGAGGCAGCCAATCGTGTCGGGACATCAGAAGGGGCGGAGCACTGAGAAACAAATACTTTATTTACAAAAGCTGTTTGAGTGTTTTTATTCCTCTCTCACCTGTTCTGAGTCTCTCCTGACTCACCTGTTAGGAGTCTCTCCTGACTCCGCCCACATCAGGATCCTCGTCTTGTCAGCCTCTCTCTGAGTGAATCGCCGCGGCAACAGGTTGTTCCGAGCACTGTGCACTAATGAGGAGAGAGACTCCTTCCAGGTGGGCTGAAAGACACAAGCTGAATATTACCCACTAAACCTTTACCTGTCTGTAGCTAGCTGTCTGTCTGTGGTTACCCGTCTGTCTGTGGTTACCAGTCTGTCTGTAGCTAGCTGTCTTTCTGTGGTTACCAGTTTGTCTGTAGCTAGCTGTCTGTCTGTGGTTACCAGTCTGTCTGTAGCTAGCTGTCTGTCTGTGGTTACCAGTCTGTCTGTAGCTAGCTGTCTTTCTGTGGTTACCAGTTTGTCTGTAGCTAGCTGTCTGTCTGTGGTTACCAGTCTGTCGGTGGTTACCAGTCTGTCTGTAGCTACCTGTCTGTCTGTGGTTACCAGTCTGTCTGTAGCTAGCTGTCTTTCTGTGGTTACCAGTTTGTCTGTAGCTAACTGTCTGTCTGTGGTTACCAGTCTGTCTGTGGTTACCAGTCTGTCTGTAGCTAGCTGTCTTTCTGTGGTTACCAGTCTCTCTGTAGCTAGCTGTCTGTCTGTGGTTACCAGTCTGTCTGTAGCTAGCTGTCTTTCTGGGGTTACCAGTTTGTCTGTAGCTAGCTGTCTGTCTGTGGTTACCAGTCTGTTGGTGGTTACCAGTCTCTCTGTAGCTACCTGTCTGTCTGTGGTTACCAGTCTGTCTGTAGCTACCTGTTTGTCTGTGGTTACCAGTCTGTCTGTAGCTACCTGTCTTTCTGTGGTTACCAGTCTGTCTGTAGCTAGCTGTCTTTCTGTGGTTACCAGTCTGTCTGTAGCTACCTGTCTGTCTGTGGTTACCAGTCTGTCTGTGGTTACCAGTCTTTCTGTGGTTACCAGTCTGTCTGTAGCTACCTGTCTGTCTGTGGTTACCAGTCTGTCTGTAGCTAGCTGTCTTTCTGTGGTTACCAGTCTGTCTGTGGTTACCAGTCTGTCTGTAGCTACCTGTCTGTCTGTGGTTACCAGTCTGTCTGTAGCTAGCTGTCTTTCTGTGGTTACCAGTCTGTCTGTAGCTAGCTGTCTTTCTGTGGTTACCAGTCTGTCGGTGGTTACCAGTCTGTCTGTAGCTACCTGTCTGTCTGTGGTTACCAGTCTCTCTGTAGCTACCTGTCTGTCTGTGATTACCAGTTTGTCTGTAGCTACCTGTTTGTCTGTGGTTACCAGTCTGTCTGTAGCTACCTGTCTGTCTGTGGTTACCAGTCTGTCTGTAACTAGCTGTCTTTCTGTGGTTACCAGTCTGTCTGTAGCTAGCTGTCTGTCTGTGGTTACCAGTCTGTCTGTAGCTACCAGTCTGTCTGTGGTTACCAGTCTTTCTGTGGTTACCAGTCTTTCTGTGGTTACCAGTCTGTCTGTAGCTACCTGTCTGTCTGTGGTTACCAGTCTGTCTGTAGCTAGCTGTCTTTCTGTGGTTACCAGTTTGTCTGTAGCTAGCTGTCTTTCTGTGGTTACCAGTCTGTCGGTGGTTACCAGTCTGTCTGTTGTTACCTGTCTGTCTGTGGTTACCAGTCTGTCTGTAGCTAGCTGTCTTTCTGTGGTTACCAGTTTGTCTGTAGCTAACTGTCTGTCTGTGGTTACCAGTCTGTCGGTGGTTACCAGTCTGTCTGTAGCTAGCTGTCTTTCTGTGGTTACCAGTCTCTCTGTAGCTAGCTGTCTGTCTGTGGTTACCAGTATGTCTGTAGCTAGCTGTCTTTCTGTGGTTACCAGTTTGTCTGTAGCTAGCTGTCTGTCTGTGGTTACCAGTCTGTCGGTGGTTACCAGTCTCTCTGTAGCTACCTGTCTGTCTGTGGTTACCAGTCTGTCTGTAGCTACCTGTTTGTCTGTGGTTACCAGTCTGTCTGTAGCTACCTGTCTTTCTGTGGTTACCAGTCTGTCTGTAGCTACCTGTCTTTCTGTGGTTACCAGTCTGTCTGTAGCTACCTGTCTGTCTGTGGTTACCAGTCTGTCTGTGGTTACCAGTCTTTCTGTGGTTACCAGTCTGTCTGTAGCTACCTGTCTGTCTGTGGTTACCAGTCTGTCTGTAGCTAGCTGTCTTTCTGTGGTTACCAGTCTGTCTGTGGTTACCAGTCTGTCTGTAGCTACCTGTCTGTCTGTGGTTACCAGTCTGTCTGTAGCTAGCTGTCTTTCTGTGGTTACCAGTCTGTCTGTAGCTAGCTGTCTTTCTGTGGTTACCAGTCTGTCGGTGGTTACCAGTCTGTCTGTAGCTACCCTTTCTGTCTGTGGTTACCAGTCTCTCTGTAGCTACCTGTCTGTCTGTGATTACCAGTTTGTCTGTAGCTACCTGTTTGTCTGTGGTTACCAGTCTGTCTGTAGCTACCTGTCTGTCTGTGGTTACCAGTCTGTCTGTAACTAGCTGTCTTTCTGTGGTTACCAGTCTGTCTGTAGCTAGCTGTCTGTCTGTGGTTACCAGTCTGTCTGTGGTTACCAGTCTTTCTGTGGTTACCAGTCTGTCTGTAGCTACCTGTCTGTCTGTGGTTACCAGTCTGTCTGTAGCTAGCTGTCTGTCTGTGGTTACCAGTCTGTCTGTGGTTACCAGTCTGTCTGTAGCTACCTGTCTGTCTGTGGTTACCAGTCTGTCTGTTGTTACCTGTCTGTCGGTGGTTACCAGTCTGTCTGTAGCTAGCTGTCTTTCTGTGGTTACCAGTCTGTCTGTGGTTACCAGTCTGTCTGTAGCTAGCTGTCTGTCTGTGGTTACCAGTCTGTCTGTAGCTACCTGTCTGTCTGTGGTTACCAGTCTGTCTGTAGCTAGCTGCCTGTCTGTGGTTACCAGTCTGTCTGTAGCTAGCTGTCTTTTTGTGGTTACCAGTCTGTCTGTAACTACCTGTCTGTCGGTGGTTACCAGTCTGTCTGTATCTAGCTGTCTTTCTGTGGTTACCAGTCTGTCGGTGGTTACCTGTCTGTTTACCTGCCTGTGGTTACCAGTCTGTCTGTAGCTACCTGTCTGTCTGTGGTTACCAGTTTGTCTGTGGTTATCTATATGTCTTTGCTCACCTGTATGTGGTTACCAGTCTTTTTGTGGTTACCTGTCTGTAGTTACCAGTCTGTCTGTAGTTACCTGTCTGTCTGTGCTCACCTGTCTGCCTGTAGTTACCTGTATGTCTGTAGATACCTGTATGTCTTTAGTTACCTGTCTATGGCTACCTGTATGTCTGTAGTTGCCTATCTGTCTGTAGTTACCTGCCTGTCTGTGGTTACCTGCCTGTCTGTGGTTACCTTTCTGTGGTTACCTGCCTGTCTGTGGTTACCTGCCTGTCTGTGGTTACCTTTCTGTGGTTACCAGTCTGTCTGTAGTTACCTGTCTGTGGTTACCTGTCTGTGCTCACCTGTCTGTTTACCTGTCTTTCTGTGGTTACCAGTCTGTATGTGCTCACCTGTCTGCCTGTAATTACCTGTATGTCTGTGCTCACCTGTCTGTTTACCTGTCTGTCTGTGGTTACCTGTCTGTAGTTACCAGTCTGTCTGTAGTTACCTGTCTGTCTGTGCTCACCTGTCTGCCTGTAGTTACCTGTATGTCTGTAGATACCTGTATGTCTTTAGTTACCTGTCTATGGCTACCTGTATGTCTGTAGTTGCCTATCTGTCTGTAGTTACCTGCCTGTCTGTGGTTACCTGCCTGTCTGTGGTTACCTGCCTGTCTGTGGTTACCTTTCTGTGGTTACCAGTCTGTCTGTAGTTACCTGTCTGTGGTTACCTGTCTGTGCTCACCTGTCTGTTTACCTGTCTTTCTGTGGTTACCAGTCTGTATGTGCTCACCTGTCTGCCTGTAATTACCTGTATGTCTGTGCTCACCTGTCTGTTTACCTGTATGTCTTTAGTTACCTGTCTATGGCTACCTGTATGTCTGTAGTTGCCTATCTGTCTGTAGTTACCTGCCTGTCTGTGGTTACCTGCCTGTCTGTGGTTACCTTTCTGTGGTTACCTGCCTGTCTGTGGTTACCTGCCTGTCTGTGGTTACCTTTCTGTGGTTACCAGTCTGTCTGTAGTTACCTGTCTGTGGTTACCTGTCTGTGCTCACCTGTCTGTTTACCTGTCTTTCTGTGGTTACCAGTCTGTATGTGCTCACCTGTCTGCCTGTAATTACCTGTATGTCTGTGCTCACCTGTCTGTTTACCTGTCTGTCTGTGGTTACCTGTCTGTAGTTACCAGTCTGTCTGTAGTTACCTATCTGTCTGTAGTTACCTCTATGTCTGTAGTTACCTGTCTATGGTTACCTGTCTTTCTGTGGCTACCTGTCTGTCTGTAGATGCCAATCTGTCTGTAGTTGCCAATCTGTCTGTAGTTACCTGTCTGTCTGTAGTTACCTATTTGTGGAAACCTGTCTGTGGTTACCTGAATGTAGGTAGTTACCTGCTTGTGGTTACCAGTCTGTTTGTGGTTACCTGTCTGTAGTCACCAGTCTGTCTGTAGTTACCTGTATGTCTGTTGTTATCTTTCTGTGGTCACCTGTCTGTTTACCTGTTTGTCTGTGGTTAACTTTCTGTCTGTAGTTACCTGTCTGTATGTGCTCACCTGTATGTCTGTAGTTTTCTGTCTGTCTGTGGTTACCAGTCTGTCTGTAGCTACTTGTCTGTCTGTGGTTACCAGTCTGTCGGTGGTTACCTGCCTATCTGTGGTTACCTGTCTGTAGTTGCCAATCTCTCTGTAGTTGCTTGTCTGGCTGTGGTTACCTGTCTGTCTGTGGTTACCTGTCTGTAGTTGCCAATCTGTCTGTAGTTACCTGTCTGTATGTAGTTTCCTATCTGTCTGTGCTCACATTTCTGTCTGTGGTTACCTGTCTGTGGTTACCCGTCTGTCTGTAGTTACCTGTCTGTGGTTACCTTTCTGTCTGTGGTTACCAATATCTCTGCAGTTACCTGTCTGTGGTTACCTGTCTGTCTGTAGTTATCTGTCTGTCTGTAGTTACCTGTATGTCTGTGGTTACCTTTCTGTCTGTAGTTACAAGTCTGTCTGTGCTCACATGTCTGTCTGAGGTTACCTTTATGTCTGTGGTTACCTGTCTGTGGTTACCCGTCTGTCTGTAGTTACGTGTCTGTGGTTACCTGTCTGTCTGTAGTTACCATTATCTCTGTAGTTAACTGTCTGTGGTTACCTGTCTTTAGTTACCTGTCTGTTGTTACCTGTGTGCAGAACTCGAGCACTGGATGTTGAGCTTTGTGTTTCCTCGTCTGTCTGTCTGTCAGGAAGCAGGTCTGACACAGGTGGACGTTCACACATTTCATACATCGATACCTGAACACACACACACATATAATCATTCACAATGCTGCCTTTCAGTTTGTCTTACAGGATCATCTGACCCCAGTACAGTTTAGTTTAGCCTGGTAGAGTCCAGTTAAACCTCAGCAGAGTCCAGTTCAACCTCAGCAGAGTCCAATTCAACCTCATCAGTCCAATTCAACCTCAGCAGAGTCCAGTTCAACCTCAGCAGAGTCCAGTTCAACCTCAGCAGAGTCCAGTTAAACCTCAGCAGAGTCCAGTTCAACCTCAGCAGAGTCCAGTTCAACCTCAGCAGAGTCCAATTCAACCTCATCAGTCCAGTTCAACCTCAGCAGAGTCCAGTTAAACCTCAGCAGAGTCCAGTTCAACCTCAGCAGAGTCCAGTTCAACCTCATCAGTCCAGTTCAACCTCAGCAGAGTCCAGTTCAACCTCAGCAGAGTGCAGTTTATCCTCAGCAGAGTCCAATTCAACCTCAGCAGAGTCCAATTTATCCTCAGCAGAGTCCAGTTCAACCTCAGTAGAGTCCAATTCAACCTCAGCAGAGTCCAGTTCAACCTCAGCAGAGTGCAGTTCAACCTCATCAGTCCAGTTCAACCTCAGCAGAGTCCAGTTCAACCTCAGCAGAGTCCAGTTTACCCTCAGTAGAGTCCAATTCAACCTCAGCAGAGTGCAGTTTGTTCTCAGTAGAGTGCAGTTCAACCTCAGCAGAGTCCAGTTCAACCTCAGCAGAGTGCAGTTCAACCTCAGTAGAGTCCAGTTCAACCTCAGCAGAGTGCAGTTCAACCTCAGTAGAGTCCAGTTCAACCTCAGTAGAGTGCAGTTCAACCTCATCAGTCCAGTTCAACCTCAGTAGAGTCCAGTTCAACCTCAGCAGAGTCCAGTTCAACCTCAGCAGAGTCCAGTTCAACCTCAGCAGAGTGCAGTTAAACCTCATCAGTCCAGTTCAACCTCAGCAGAGTCCAGTTTATCCTCAGCAGAGTGCAGTTCAACCTCAGCAGAGTGCAGTTCAACCTCAGCAGAGTCCAGTTCAACATCAGCAGAGTCCAGTCTATCCTCAGCAGAGTCCAGTTCAACCTCAGTAGAGTCCAGTTCAACCTCAGTAGAGTCCAATTCAACTTCAGCAGAGTCCAGTTTATCCTCCGTAGAGTCCAGTTCAACCTCAGCAGAGTGCAGTTCAACCTCAGCAGAGTCCAGTTCAACCTCAGCAGAGTCCAGTTTATCCTCAGCAGAGTGCAGTTAAACCTCATCAGTCCAGTTCAATCTCAGTAGAGTCCAGTTCAACCTCAGCAGAGTCCAGTTCAACCTCAGCAGAGTCCAGTTCAACCTCAGCAGAGTCCAATTCAACCTCAGCAGAGTGCAGTTTATCTTCAGCAGAGTCCAGTTCAACCTCAGCAGAGTGCAGTTCAACCTCAGCAGAGTCCAGTTCAACCTCAGCAGAGTGCAGTTCAACCTCAGCAGAGTCCAGTTTATCCTCAGCAGAGTGCAGTTAAACCTCATCACTCCAGTTCAACCTCAGCAGAGTCCAGTTCAACCTCAGCAGAGTCCAATTCAACCTCAGCAGAGTCCAGTTTATCCTCAGCAGAGTGCAGTTTATCCTCACTAGAGTCCAGTTCAACCTCAGCAGAGTCCAGTTCAACCTCATCAGTCCAGTTCAACCTCAGCAGAGTCCAGTTTATCCTCAGTAGAGTGCAGTTCAACCTCAGCAGAGTGCAGTTAAACCTCATCAGTCCAGTTCAATCTCAGTAGAGTCCAGTTCAACCTCAGCAGAGTCCAGTTCAACCTCAGCAGAGTCCAGTTCAACCTCAGCAGAGTCCAGTTCAACCTCAGCAGAGTGCAGTTTATCCTCAGCAGAGTGCAGTTCAACCTCAGCAGAGTCCAGTTCAACCTCAGTAGAGTGCAGTTCAACCTCATCAGAGTCCAGTTCAACCTCAGCAGAGTCCAGTTCAACCTCAGCAGAGTCCAGTTTATCCTCAGCAGAGTGCAGTCCAACCTCAGCAGAGTCCAGTTCAACCTCATCAGTCCAGTTCAACCTCACTAGAGTCCAGTTCAACCTCAGCAGAGTCCAGTTCAACCTCATCAGTCCAGTTCAACCTCAGCAGAGTCCAGTTTATCCTCAGTAGAGTGCAGTTCAACCTCAGCAGAGTGCAGTTAAACCTCATCAGTCCAGTTCAATCTCAGTAGAGTCCAGTTCAACCTCAGCAGAGTCCAGTTCAACCTCAGCAGAGTCCAGTTCAACCTCAGCAGAGTCCAGTTTATCCTCAGCAGAGTCCAGTTCAACCTCAGCAGAGTCCAATTCAACCTCAGCAGAGTGCAGTTTATCCTCAGCAGAGTCCAGTTCAACCTCAGCAGAGTCCAGTTCAACCTCAGTAGAGTGCAGTTCAACCTCATCAGAGTCCAGTTCAACCTCAGCAGAGTGCAGTTCAACCTCAGCAGAGTCCAGTTCAACCTCAGCAGAGTCCAGTTCAACCTCAGCAGAGTCCAGTTTATCCTCAGTAGAGTCCAGTTCAACCTCAGTAGAGTCCAGTTCAACCTCAGCAGAGTGCAGTTTATTCTCAGTAGAGTCCAATTCAACCTCAGCAGAGTCCAGTTCAACCTCAGTAGAGTGCAGTTCAACCTCATCAGTCCAGTTCAACCTCAGTAGAGTCCAGTTTATCCTCAGCAGAGTCCAATTCAACCTCAGCAGAGTGCAGTTTATTCTCAGTAGAGTCCAGTTCAACCTCAGCAGAGTCCAGTTCAACCTCAGCAGAGTCCAGTTAAACCTCAGCAGAGTGCAGTTAAACCTCATCAGTCCATTTGAACCTCAGTAGAGTGCAGTTCAACCTCAGCAGAGTCCAGTTCAACCTCAGCAGAGTCCAGTTCAACCTCAGCAGAGTCCAATTCAACCTCAGCAGAGTCCAATTCAACCTCAGCAGAGTCCAATTCAACCTCAGCAGAGTCCAGTTCAACCTCAGCAGAGTGCAGTTAAACCTCAGCAGAGTCCAGTTTATCCTCAGCAGAGTCCAGTTCAACCTCAGCAGAGTCCAGTTCAACCTCAGCAGAGTGCAGTTTATTCTCAGTAGAGTCCAGTTCAACCTCAGCAGAGTCCAGTTCAACCTCAGCAGAGTGCAGTTCAACCTCAGTAGAGTCCAGTTCAACCTCAGTAGAGTCCAGTTCAACCTCAGTAGAGTCCAGTTCAACCTCAGCAGAGTCCAGTTTATCCTCAGCAGAGTGCAGTTCAACCTCAGCAGAGTGCAGTTCAACCTCAGCAGAGTCCAATTCAACCTCAGCAGAGTCTAGTTCAACCTCAGCAGAGTCCAATTCAACCTCAGCAGAGTCCAGTTCAACCTCAGCAGAGTGCAGTTAAACCTCATCAGTCCAGTTCAACCTCAGCAGAGTCCAATTCAACCTCAGCAGAGTCCAGTTCAACCTCAGCAGAGTCCAGTTTATCTTCAGCAGAGTCCAGTTCAACCTCAGCAGAGTGCAGTTAAACCTCATCAGTCCATTTGAACCTCAGCAGAGTCCAGTTCAACCTCAGCAGAGTCCAGTTTATCTTCAGCAGAGTCCAGTTCAACCTCAGTAGAGTCCAATTCAACCTCAGCAGAGTCCAGTTCAACCTCAGCAGAGTCCAGTTCAACCTCAGCAGAGTCCAGTTCAACATCAGCAGAGTGCAGTTAAACCTCATCAGTCCAGTTCAACCTCAGCAGAGTCCAGTTCAACCTCAGCAGAGTCCAGTTCAACCTCAGTAGAGTCCAGTTTATCCTCAGTAGAGTGCAGTTCAACTTCATCAGTCCAGTTCATCCTCAGCAGAGTCCAATTCAACCTCAGCAGAGTCCAGTTCAACCTCAGCAGAGTGCAGTTAAACCTCATCAGTCCAGTTCAACCTCTGCAGAGTCCAGTTTATCTTCAGCAGAGTCCAGTTCAACCTCAGCAGAGTGCAGTTAAACCTCATCAGTCCAGTTCAATCTCAGTAGAGTCCAGTTCAACCTCAGCAGAGTCCATGTTAAACCTCAGTAGAGTCCATGTTAAACCTCAGTAAAGTCCATGTTAAACCTCAGTAGAGTCCAGTTAAGCCTCAGTAGAGTCCATGTTAAACCTCAGTAGAGTCCAGTTAAACCTCAGTACAGTCCATGTTAAACCTCAGTAGAGTCCATGTTAAACCTTAGTAAAGTCCATGTTAAACCGCAGTAGAGTCCATGTTAAACCTCAGTAGAGTCTAGTTAAACCTCAGTAAAGTCCATGTTAAACCTCAGTAATGTCCATGTTAAACCTCAGTAGAGTCCATGTTAAACCTCAGTAGAGTCCAGTTAAACCTCAGTAGAGTCCATGTTAAACCTCAGTAAAGTCCATGTTAAACCTCAGTAGAGTCCATGTTAAACCTCAGTAAAGTCCAGTAGGGTCCAGTTAAACCTCAGTAGAGTCTAGTTAAACCTCAGTAGAGTCCATGTTAAACCTCAGTAATGTCCATGTTAAACCTCAGTAGAGTCCAGTTAAACCTCAGTAGAGTCTAGTTAAACCTCAGTAAAGTCCATGTTAAACCTCAGTAATGTCCATGTTAAACCTCAGTAGAGTCCAGTTAAACCTCAGTAGAGTCCAGTTAAACCTCAGTAAAGTCCATGTTAAACCTCAGTAGAGTCCAGTTAAACCTCAGTACAGTCCATGTTAAACCTCAGTAGAGTCCAGTTAAACCTCAGTAAAGTCCATGTTAAACCTCAGTAGATTCCAGTTAAACCTCAGTACAGTCCATGTTAAACCTCAGTAGAGTCCAGTTAAACCTCAGTAGAGTCCAGTTAAACCTCAGTAAAGTCCATGTTAAACCTCAGTAGATTCCAGTTAAACCTCAGTACAGTCCATGTTAAACCTCAGTAGAGTCCAGTTAAACCTCAGTAGAGTCCATGTTAAACCTCAGTAGAGTCCAGTTAAACCTCAGTACAGTCCATGTTAAACCTCAGTAGAGTCCAGTTAAACCTCAGTAGAGTCCAGTTAAACCTCAGTAAAGTCCATGTTAAACCTCAGTAATGTCCATGTTAAACCTCAGTAGAGTCCAGTTAAACCTCAGTAGAGTCTAGTTAAACCTCAGTAAAGTCCATGTTAAACCTCAGTAATGTCCATGTTAAACCTCAGTAGAGTCCAGTTAAACCTCAGTAGAGTCCAGTTAAACCTCAGTAAAGTCCATGTTAAACCTCAGTAGAGTCCAGTTAAACCTCAGTAGAGTCCATGTTAAACCTCAGTAGAGTCCAGTTAAACCTCAGTAAAGTCCATGTTAAACCTCAGTAGATTCCAGTTAAACCTCAGTACAGTCCAGTTAAACCTCAGTAGAGTCCAGTTAAACCTCAGTAAAGTCCATGTTATACCTCAGTTATTATTTTCTGAAGATGATGATTTGTTAAAGTTAAAATAACTGTCCTGATTGGAAGATGTTGGCTCACCTGAGTCCGGTGATGGGGACCGTCTTGCAGGTATGGCAGCGGACGGCGTGATTGACTTTCTGACTAACGGCCAGGCGATGCAAAGTGGGTAACCATAGCAACAGACGTGGCTCGCTCTTCAGCCATGACAACACGTGTTCTTTGCTTGCCATCGGGGTCATAACCTGTAAACACACACAGTCAGTGGGTCGCTATGACAACCGCCAGTCACCTGCCGCTGAGGACTTTTTGAGTTCTCACCCCGGTAAAACATGACCCCACCGCCGCCTCCACGCCGCTAAAAACACCTTCCTCCTGCACCGCCGCAGGAACCTGAACACACAAACATGTTAGAAAGAGAAGGGCATGCTGGGGAAATGTATTCTGTACTGGTTTTACCTGGCTGAGGTCCTGCAGTAAAGATCTGAGTCCAGACCTGCTGACTGATCCAGAGCAGTTTGCTGCAACACTCACCAGAGCTGCAGGACACAGAGGCGTTTTATTCTGAAGGGAGAAGTGTATTACTCTGAAGGGAGTTTTATTCTGAAGGAAACTGTTTTATTCTGAAGGGACCAGTGTTTTACTTTGAAGGGAGTTTTATTCTGAAGGAAACTGTTTCATTCTGAAGGAAAAAGTTTATTCTGAAGGAAACTGTTTTATTCTGACGGGACCAGTGTTTTACTTTGAAGGGAGTTTTATTCTGAAGGAAACTGTTTCATTCTGAAGGAAAAAGTTTATTCTGAAGGAAACTGTTTTATTCTGAAGGGACCAGTGTTTTACTTTGAAGGGAGTTTTATTCTGAAGGAAACTGTTTCATTCTGAAGGAAAAAGTTTTATTCTGAAGGAAACGGTTTTATTCTGAAGGGACCAGTGTTTTACTCTGAAGGGAGTTTTATTCAGAAGTAAACTGTTTTATTCTGAAGGGAACAGTGTTTTCTCTGAAGTAAACTGTTTTATTCTGAAGGGAACAGTCATGGGAGAAGTGCGGGAGAAGTTCGGAGAAGACATGGAGAAGGACTTTCGGTCGGCACCAAAGTGTTTCTGGAGAACTGTCCGCCATCTCAGGAGGGGGAAGCGGGGAACCGTCCAAGCTGTGTACAGTAAGGATGGGACCCTGCTGACCTCAACTGGGGAGGTAATTGGGCGGTGGAAGGAACACTTTGAGGAACTCCTAAATCCGACTGACTCTTTAGTAGAGGCAGAGCTCGAGGCTGATGGGGGATTCTTGTCAATTTCCCTGGTGGAAGTCACTGAGGTAGTCAAACATCTCCACAGTGGCAAAGCCCCAGGGATTGATGAGATCTGCCCAGAAATGCTAAAAGCTTTGGGTGTGGAGGGGCTGTCTTGGATGACACGTCTCTTTAACATTGCATGGAAGTCGGGTACAGTGCTCAAGGAGTGGCAGACTGGGGTGGTGATTCCCCTGTTCAAAAAGGGGGACCAGAGAGTGTGTGCCAATTACAGGGGTATCACACTTCTCAGCCTCCCCGGTAAAGTCTACTCCAGGGTGCTGGAACGGAGGGTTCGGCCGATTGTCGAACCTCAGATTGAAGAGGAACAATGCGGTTTTCGTCCCGGTCCTGGAACAACTGACCAGCTCTTTACTCTCACAAGGATCCTGGAGTGGGCTTGGGAGTATGCCCATCCAGTCTACATGTGCTTTGTAGAGGGTTGGCCTTCGCCAGGGCTGCCCTTTGTCACCAATCCTGTTTGTGATATTCATGGACAGGATATCGAGGCGTAGTCGTGGCGAGGAGGGGCTATGGTTCGGGGGCTTGGGATCTCGTCACTGCTTTTTGCGGATGATGTGGTCCTGATGGCATCATCGGTCCGTGACCTTCAGCTTTTACTGGATCGGTTCGCAGCCAAGTGCGAAGCGGTTGGGATGAGGATTAGCACCTCTAAATCTGTGACCATGGTTCTCAGCAGGAAACTGGTGGAGTGCCAACTACGGGTAGGGAATGAGTCCTTACCCCAAGTGAAGGAGTTCAATACCTCGGGGGCTTGTTCACGAGTGAGGGGAGACTGGAGCAGGAGATTGGCTGGAGAATCGGAGCAGCGTTGTGGTGAAAGGAGAGCTGAGCCGTAAGACAAAGCTCTTGATCTACCGGTCGATTTTCGCTCCTACCCTCACCTATGGCTGGGTCGTGACCGAAAGAACGAGATCGCAGGTACAAGCGGCCGAAATGGGTTTCCTCAGGCGGGTGGCTGGTGTCTCCCTTAGAGATAGGGTGAGAAGCCTGGCCATCCGCGAGGAGCTCAGAGTAGAGCCGCTGCTCCTTTGCGTTGAAAGGAGCCAGTTGAGGTGGTTTGGGCATCTGGTAAGGATGCCTCCCGGACGCCTCCCTAGGGAGGTGTTCCAGGCACGTCTAGCTGGGAGAAGGCCTCGGGGAAGACCCAAGACTAGGTGGAGAGATTATATCTCCACACTGGCCTGGGAACGCCTCGGGATCCCCGAGTCAGAGCTGGTTAATGTGGCTCGGGAAAAAGAAGTTTGGGGTTCCCTGCTGGAGCTGCCCCCCGCGACCTGATCCCGGATAAGCGGATGAAGATGGATAGATGGATGGATGGATCTCTACAGACAGACAGGTCCTCACCTCTGTATTTGTCCAGCAGAGTTTTATTCTGAAGGAAACAGTGTTTTACTCTGAAGGAAACTGTTTTATTCTGAAGGGAACAATGTTTTACTCTGAAAGAAAAAGTGTTTTACTCTGAAAGAAACTGTTTTATTCTGAAGGAAACAATGTTTTACTCCGAAGGGAGTTTTATTCTGAAGGAAACAATGTTTTATTCTGAAGGAAACAATGTTTTACTCTGAAAGAAAAAGTGTTTACTCTGAAAGAAACTGTTTTATTCTGAAGGAAACAATGTTTTACTCCGAAGGGAGTTTATTCTGAAGGAAACAATGTTTTACTCTGAAGGGAGTTTACTCTGAAGGAAACTGTGTTTTTCTCTGAAGGAAACTGTTTTATTCTGAAGGGAACACTCATTCTCTACAGACAGACAGGTCCTCACTTCTGTATTTGTCCAGCAGAGTTTTATTCTGAAGGAAAAAGTGTTTTACTCTGAAGGAAACTGTTTTATTCTGAAGGAAACAGTGTTTTACTCTGAAGGAAACTGTTTTATTCTGAAGGAAACAATGTTTTACTCCGAAGGGAGTTTTATTCTGAAGGAAACAATGTTTTACTCTGAAAGAAAAAGTGTTTTACTCTGAAAGAAACTGTTTTATTCTGAAGGAAACAATGTTTTACTCCGAAGGGAGTTTATTCTGAAGGAAACAATGTTTTACTCTGAAGGGAGTTTTACTCTGAAGGAAACTGTGTTTTTCTCTGAAGGAAACTGTTTTATTCTGAAGGGAACACTCATTCTCTACAGACAGACAGGTCCTCACTTCTGTATTTGTCCAGCAGAGTTTTATTCTGAAGGAAAAAGTGTTTTACTCTGAAGGAAACTGTTTTATTCTGAAGGAAACAATGTTTTACTCCGAAGGGAGTTTTATTCTGAAGGAAACAATGTTTTACTCTGAAGGAAAAAGTGTTTTACTCTGAAAGAAACTGTTTTATTCTGAAGGAAACAATGTTTTACTCTGAAGGAAAAAGTGTTTTACTCTGAAGGGAGTTTTACTCTGAAGGAAACAGGGTTTTCCTCTGAAGGAAACTGTTTTATGAAGGGAACACTCATTCTCTACAGACAGACAGGTCCTCACTTCTGTATTTGTCCAGCAGAGTTTTATTCTGAAGGAAACAATGTTTTACTCTGAAGGGAGTTTTATTCTGAAGGAAACAGTTTTTCTCTGAAGGAAACTGTTTTATTCTGAAGGGAACTCTCATTCTCTACAGACAGACAGGTCCTCACTTCTGTATTTGTCCAGCAGAGTTTTATTCTGAAGGAAAAAGTGTTTTACTCTGAAGGAAACTGTTTTATTCTGAAGGAAACAATGTTTTACTCCGAAGGGAGTTTATTCTGAAGGAAACAGTGTTTTACTCTGAAGGAAACTGTTTTATTCTGAAGGAAACAATGTTTTACTCTGAAGGGAGTTTTATTCTGAAGGAAACAGTGTTTTACTCTGAAGGAAACAGTGTTTTTCTCTGAAGGAAACTGTTTTATTCTGAAGGGAACTATCATTCTCTACAGACAGACAGGTCCTCACTTCTGTATTTGTCCAGCAGAGTTTTATTCTGAAGGAAACAGTGTTTTTCTCTGAAGGAAACTGTTTTATTCTGAAGGGAACTCTCATTCTCTACAGACAGACAGGTCCTCACTTCTGTATTTGTCCAGCAGAGTTTTATTCTGAAGGAAACAGTGTTTTTCTCTGAAGGAAACTGTTTTATTCTGAAGGAAACAATGTTTTACTCTGAAAGAAAAAGTGTTTTACTCTGAAGGAAACTGTTTATTCTGAAGGAACAATGTTTTACTCCGAAGGGAGTTTACTCTGAAGGAAACAGTTTTACTCTGAAGGAAACAGTTTATTCTGAAGGGAACTGTCATTCCCTACAGACAGGTCCTCACCTCTGTATTTGTCCAGCAGAGTTTCAGCAGACAGCGCGATCAGAGCCGTTGAAGAGAAGCAGCTGAAACAGAACCAGCCTGAGTCCTGAAACACAAACAGGGTTTGTCCTCATGGTGGCGCTACTGGTTACTGTTACTATGATACAAACACAGTGAAGGAATTTCTGTGAGCTTCCTGTCACAGCAGCACATCATGTAAAAACCTGATGAAGTCATGTATTTATAAAGGTATAATATTATTTATCCATAACAGTTAAAGTCTGTATTTATAAAGGTATAATATATATTTATCCATAACAGTTAAAGTCATGTATATAAAGGTATAATATGATTTATCCATAACGGTTAAAGTCATGTATTTATAAAGGTATAATATATTTATCCATAACGGTTAAAGTCATGTATTTATAAAGGTTATATATATTTATCCATAACGGTTAAAGTCATGTATTTATAAAGGTATATATATATTTATCCATAACGGTTAAAGTCATGTATTTATAAAGGTATAATATATATTTATCCATAACGGTTAAAGTCATGTATTTATAAAGGTATATAATATTTATCCATAACGGTTAAAGTCATGTATTTATAAAGGTATAATAATTTTATCCATAACAGTTAAAGTTATGTATTTATAAAGGTATAATATATATTATCCATAACGGTTAAAGTCATGTATTTATAAAGGTATAATATATATTTATCCTAACGGTTAAAGTCATGTATATTTAAAGGTATAATATATATTTATCCATAACGGTTTAAAGTCATGTATTTATAAAGGTATAATATATATTTATCCATAACGGTTAAAGTCATGTATTTATAAAGGTATAATATATTTATCCATAACAGTTAAAGTCATGTATTATAAAGGTATAATATATATTTATCCATAACAGTTAAAGTCATGTATTTATAAAGATATGATATATATTATAGACCCTGACCTGTCAAACAGCCTGAACATCAGACTGCACGTCTCCTCGGAGCCTCATCAGTCACATGACCGACACTTCCTGTGATGCGCTATGGAACATCCTGTTCAGAGTCCGGGTCACTTCCTGCCTGTTCAGCCCCACGTCCTGCTGCAGCGTAGCTCCGCCCACCGCACGTAAGGCCGCCACGATGTGTCGAAGAGACACGACGTGCACTGAAAACACACAAAGACACTGCAGCCAGACGGAGTTCTGTTGTAAAGATGAAGGCCCTCCGTAACGCCAGAGCAGCGTACTACTCGTCATTAATAGAGGAAAATAGGAACAACCCAGGTTTCTTTTCAGCACTGTAGCCAGGCTGACAGAGTCACAGCTCTATTGAGCCAAGTATTCCCATAGCTCTCAGTAGTTACGACTTCATGAGCTTCTTTAATGATAAAATTATAGCTATTAGAGACAAAATTCACCAAGACCTGCCCTCAACTGGCACCGACTTATCTCTAAACTCAGGAACCTTAAACAGCTGTAGAACCAGATACATGTTTAGACTGTTTGCTTCCCTCAATCTTTACCAACTAACTTAAATTATTTCTTCATCTAAACCATCAACCTGCCTCTTAGACCCCATCCCGACTAGGCTGCTTAAAGATGTTACCCTTAGTCAGCACCTCTATACTAGATATGATCAATCTATCTTTATCAAAGGCTATGTACCACAGTACTTTAAGTAGCTGTAATTAAACCTCTTCTGAAAAAGCCCAAACCTGATCCGGATGTTCTAGCAGTCGCCAAACAGCTGTGTGACTTTCTATATAGCAAGAACAACTTAAGTTCAAATACACACACTGTGTTGTACTATACTGCAGTACTGTCTGTAAGTGATGTGATTAGTACATGTAGGACTGAGAATAATATTTGATATGATGAGGTAATATACATAGTTGGTAAAACACAGAAACCTAATGTAATAAAATAGTTTAATATAGTATATAAATAAAAGCACTAATGTACTACACCTAGTATAAATGAATTAAAATAAATCTATAACAAATGTTTTGGCCTCACGGTGACAGAGTTTCTGCAGAGACTGAAGCTTCATGGCGACTCTGTAGACGGATGGACGGATTTCATTCAGTCCTTCTGAAGGAAACAAGAACTCAAGATCAGTACAACTATTTTATATAACCCAGAAATAAATCTAACTAAATGCAACGACAGGAAACCACCAACTGCAGCTGCGTCTTTCAGCTTATTTTCATATTTAATATATGAAATATTAAAATATATCTGATTTATGATATTACAATCAACATAATATTTCAAAACAGTAGAACCCAGTAGAATACTAAAGAAATGATAGAATCCAGAAGAGCCCAGTAGAATACTTAAGAACATGGTAGAACCCAGTAGAATACTTAAGAACGCGATAGAACCCAGTAGAATACTTAAGAACATGGTAGAACCCAGTAGAATACTTAAGAACATGATAGAACCCATAAGAACCCAGTAGAATACTTAAGAACATGGTAAACCCAGTAGAATACTAAAGAACATGGTAGAACCCAGTAGAATACTTAAGAACATGGTAGAACCCAGTAGAATACTTAAGAACATGATAGAACCCAGAATAACCCAGTAGAATACTAAAGAACATGGTAGAACCAGTAGAATACTTAAGAAACATGATAGAACCCAGAAGAACCCAGTAGAATACTTAAGAACATGGTAGAACCCAGTAGAATACTTAAGAACATAGTAGAACCCAGTAGAATACCCGAGAACATAGTAGAACCCAGTAGAACCCAGTAGATACTAAAGAACATGGTAGAACCCAGTAGAACCCAGTAGATACTTAAGAACATGATAGAACCCAGAAGAACCCAGTAGATACTTAAGAACATAGTAGAAGGCAGTAGAACTCAGTAGAATACTAAAGAACATGATAGAGCACAGTATAATACTTAAGAACATGGTAGAACCCAGTAGAATACTTAAGAACATGGTAGAACCCAGTAGAATACCCGAGAACATAGTAGAAGACAGTAGAACCCAGTAGAAGACTAAGAACATGGTAGAACCCAGTAGAATACTTAAGAACATGATAGAACACAGTAGAATACTTAAGAACATGGTAGATCCCAGAAGAACCCAGTAGGACAAGCTTACTGAGGCTGTCCAGATCCATGATGATTTTCATTGAGTCTGGGAACACGAAATATATATAAATACATAAATACCATATAATATATATAAATACTATATATATATATAAATACATATAAATACCATATAAATATTATATACATATATAAATATATAAATACATAAATACCATAAATATATAATACACTATATAAATATATATAAATATATATAAATACTATATAAATACATATAAATACCATATAAATACTATATAATATATATATACACTATATAAATACCATAAATACTATAAATACATATAATATTTTTGTTGTTTATTTGTTTATTTATTTATTACAGGGACAGTGCATATTCATAAACATTTCTGTCAATATGCCAGAATTAGCCTAAAGGCTATTTTTCATCTGCAGTCCCTAGACAGATGTTAAGAGTCACCTAAAAAGGATTACATAGTACATAGCACTAAAAAATTAAGATACATTTAGTAAAATATCAATTATTAAAATATACAATCTAACACATCAAAACAACAATCGGACAAACATCACGTAAAAACATGACACACACATAAGGGAGAAAAAAAAAAAAGTCAACAGTATGCATCAAGGGCATGTGTAGTAATAGGTTAATGTTGACAGCTCTGATGATCAATAAGCCATTTCCTTAACTGAATCTTAAATGAACTATACGTGTTTATATTTCTGATAATTATGGGGGTGAGGTTCCACTCAGCAGCAGTATTTTATAAATAAGACATAGTTTGAGTATTTAACCATATTATCCCAACTGAGCAATCTATATTTTTGTAATATTGGACAGTGATGAGAAATACATGGTTTCTTATCCAGAGTTTTAACAGTTCGTTTGTAAAGTGATTGCAGAGGTTTCAAAGATGTAATACTAGCTTGTGCCCAAATGGGTAGACAGTAAGTGATGTGTGAGAAAATCATAGAGTGCATGTACATTTTTGCTGCCTGTGTGGACATTTGATAGCGAATGTGTCTAAAGTTACTGAGACTATATTTAATTCGATTACAGACCATTTTACATGTGATGAAGATGATAACTTTGAATCAATTAAAACTCCCAGATATTTGTATTCTGACACGATCTGCAATTTTTCCCTGAAACAAAAATATCTGGCTCAACACTGAAGTTTTTGTGGGACTTAGTAAAAACATTGCTACTGTTTTGATGTATTCAGCTGCAGGCAGGAGTGTTTCAACCAAGCTGTGATGCTATCCATGGAGTTAGTGAGCTTCTCAACCACCTGAGCGATATTCCTACCGTGTGCATAGACTACGGTGTCATCAGCATACATCTGCACAAAAACATCAGGACAAGCGAGTGGGAGGTCATTATATAAATGGAGAATAACAGAGGCCCTAAATTAGATCCCTGAGGAAGACTGGTGGACAGACTCAAGGCCGCTAATTTAGATGATTGAACTCTGACATGTTGGGAACGGTCAGTGAGATAAGACTCAACCCATTTAAGTGCATCTGAGGAAAAATTAAAATTACATAATTTTGTCAGTAAAATTTTATAATTAACAGTGTCAAAAGCCTTCCTGAGATCCAGAATACCGCTCCAACAACCCACCTTGATCTAACAGAACTCTTATATTTTCAGTAAGGAAACAAGTCGCAGTCTCGGTGGAGTATTTTGCTCTAAAGCCAAACTGCATAGGGTGGAGAGCATAGGGATGGTGTTAGATGGTTAATAATTTGCTTTGCAATCAGTTTCTCGGCAATCTTAGACACTGTGGGCAATATACTTATGGGCCTGTAGTTTGACATGGAATGAGGATCTCCACTTTTAAAAACTGGAACAACAACAGCTGGTTTCCACATGCTTGGGAACAAATTTTGAGAAATGGACAGATTAATAATTTGGTGATGGGGGTGTAATTGATGTACTTAAAGCCTTGAGCATCACCGTATCTATATCAAAAATATCTTTGCATCTCGATGGTCTGAGTGATTTAATGGTCTGTGACACTTCTAGTTCTGTGATATTAAATATGTTGAAAACTGATTGACTTGTGTCTATTGGCGGAAATACGTTCTCAGGTGTAAAACAGCTTGCTATGTTAGCCACAGAATCAATAAAATGATGATTAAAAGCCTCTGCTACCTCTAGAGTATTGTTTGTCAGCCGGTCATTTACTTTAATTTCTACAGTTTTGTTCATTGGGTTGATCACCTGTCATTTTTCTTAGCTGGCTCCATATTACTTTAGGATTTCCATTAGATTTCTCAATTATAGTAATAAAGAAATCAGCCTTTGCTTTTCTTAATGACCTTACAACTTATTTCTCAACATGGCGAAACGTCCTCTGTCATGCGTTGATTTAGTTTTATTGCTAATTTTAGGGCTAAGTCTCGCTCTTTTTATAATGTCTGGATTTATCCAAGGTACAGTGTTTTTGTTATGTTTGTACTTGATTTTTGAATGAATTCTTTAATAGTTCTCTCAAGTGTAATTAAAAATGTTTACATTTTACCATATAAAATATATAATACTATAAATACTAAATACATATAATACTATATAATATATATAATACTATATAAATACATATAAATACTATAAATACCATATAAACTACATATAAATACTATATAATACATCAGCGTGCCCTGGAAAGAGAATAGAGGAACAAACTGACCTTCCTGTCGTCTGATGAACAAACGTCTTCTGCTGCTGAAACAAACTGAAGCTTCTGAATTATGAATGAGGGGTTCAGGTTTCATCACAGCTGCTGCTCACCTGCTGCCTGTGGACCAATCAGCCGCCGGCAGGGCACCGACTGTACTCACATTCAGTACGGGGCCGTGTTTCACAAGGCTTAACTAACTCTGAGCTGATGCTGCGTTCCAGGCCGCTCTGGGAAACGTCTGACTTTGACCTCAAAGCGCTTCAGGTGCGTGGTGCTGCCTGACGCCACATGTAATCAGTAAACATGGCCGACCGTGACACACTTCTGTTCTTTGTCAGGTTTCAGCAGACTCTTGGTGTTCATTAACAGGATAAAAATACGCTGTGAGTCCTTCCAGCTACATCAGCTGCTAATCCTCAGCACAAGCTGGAGGCCATGTTTCATTTTCCTGAAGAACGTTTGGGCCAAGAAGATGACTTACTGTAAGCAGCTACCTGATAACACTGAGAAA
>NW_024041762.1:0-22382 GCF_014851395.1 Micropterus salmoides | reverse complement strand
GCTTGCTCCTATTTAGTAGCAGGAATGGACAATATCTGTGCAGCTGGGGCATAAGAGGAGCGGAGAATCATTCTAGCAACATCCCATCAATATCCTATATCTGCAAAATGAATATGAAATTAAACTGATTGATGACTGTCCTGGAGGATGCCAATTCTGGGAACCGCTACCCCTTTAACTGGACATCTCCACCACCGTGAGTGTCGTGATGGACAGAAGAGAGGAGGAATTTTCCGTGAGGTCACACCACATGGACATCTTACATTCGACAAGCAAACAGTGAGGATGGAAGATGATAGTGGCTGCAGGCAGATTTTTGTCTGCAGATTTGGCCGTGTTTCAACTGGAAACTGGACTTGTTTTTAAAAACACTAGTAGGTGCAAGAATCTGGCTTCAAACTGAAGTCTGCAAGCCAACATCAGCTGAGTGATGCTGCAGCACATCAGGGTGCTCCTGTGGGTTTTGGCTTGTATATTTGATTTTCAGGACAGCAACTAACAATTATTTCCATTATCATAATTTTCATTATCAGCTAAACTAAATTTATTAGTCCATAAAATCGGAAAAAAATGAAAAGGGCTTGTTAATACTTCCTTGTTTAATTCGACCAACCAAACCCCAATATATTCAGATTATTATCAATAAGACAAAGAAAGGAAGCAAATCTTCACAACTGAGAAACTGGAACTTGGTAATCTTTGCTTGATAAATGAACAATGAATCCATTATAAACTATTTGCGGATTCATTTTGTGTTGTTAACTATTTGAATAATCAACCAATCATTTCAGCTCTAGTTGACTTAGACTTTAATGCAAATTCTTTTTTATATCATAAATGTAATAAATTTCTTTTTTTGTCTGTGAATAACAAAAAACAGCAATTTTAAGACACTATGTTGGATTCTACCAGTGGTGGACTGTAACTTTATTTACTTTACTTACTTTATTATACACATATAGCTAATAGTACCATCGCATCCACCAGCTACAACATGAAAATGCTTCTCATTCTGTGATAATGATCCAATAATGAGATATATAATAATGTAATACTCTTACTTTTTGTACTTGACTATGTATTTTTACTTATTGCTACGCGTAGCCCCGTACCCTACGCTGTAGCCTACACCGCAGCCTGACGTTCACCTCCTCAAAAATCTGACTCACATCGGGGCGACGCAGACCGTAAGCACTGTGATTGGTCAGCTAGGTAGCCTCACAATGCCTCTGAGCCGACAGGAAGTGCTCCGTATATTCAAGTGAATTTTACTTGCGGCCAATCTAGCGGCTGTAACACGGTGGATCAATATATTTGAGCATCACAACCCAAGTAAATGACTCGCTTCTCTATCAGAATGTGATCCATTCGGTCGATAACATTTGAAAAGTCTATAACAGCCGCACTATATAATTTTATAATTAGCAGAGGCCTAAACCGGAAGTTAGCCTGCTCGGCCGGCAAAAGTCAACACAGTGGACGCTGAAGCGCTACTGCCCAATAGTGTTTGGTGGTGTAATAGCAAACAACGAAGACACCGACGCACAAGTATAAATGCATGGCTAATTCTACAGCGTAGCTACACATGTAGACCCGATGCAGAAGTATAAATCACACTTTACTTGTGATTGATATCTGCCATCAATTTTGACATTTTCTTTAAAGCATTAAACAATAATGAAACACTTGTTAGTTGTAGCTCCAACAAATGCTTAAAAGGTCCTCTGTGGAGGTTTTGACCGCTAGTGCCGTGAAGAAATGTTTTTACGAGCTGGTTCCCCATTTTGATTGTGGTCACAGCTGTTCGTTTCATGCTATTTGTAATGTGCAAAGAAATGAAAACATTGTGCCAACAAAGGCAATGAAAAAGAAGACTGCTGGTAAGCCAACATGGACGTATATAACGCACGATTTAAAACTAATACCGGAGGTTAACATCTACAGGGCACCTTAAATATTTGTAGTTCACAAATCTTTTGAAGCTTTAGTCGTTTAATTAATTTCAGTTGTCATGTTGTAAGTTGTCAAAGTATTGATTCACTTCCTTAATCAAGCAGCATCTAAAACGACCATGAAATCCTCGCTTACGTGGCATTTACTTTTAAAAAGACAATCCAAACTAAAAACTCAAGATCTTAAATAGATATATGACGTGTTTTCAAATGCAAGATGCTATAATTTGAACCACCAGTTTAAACACTTGCTGCTTCATCTTCAAGCAGCTAAATGTGTAAAGAGACTTAACATTTCATTTCTCTGTTGAGGCAGAAGTGAAGTGGCTTCCCGCAGAGTAAACAGGCAGAGATTATGGATAACCTTGTTCAGACCTAATGGTTCAAATAAGGCGTTATTATTCAGCTGGAGGAAAAGGAAAAAAAAGTCATGACAGAAGCGTCACGCCTGGCATCAACATTTAAATTCTTGTGTCTGCTACGCTTCACATCACCCCACAGTGAAGGCACTTCTCAGAAACAAGATCAGACTGGAATACTGTGTAGAGCTTGACAGGCCTCTTCAGCTTGCTACCTTCAGAGCTGCAGAGCCTTTTCCTCTTTAAAAAAAAAAAAAACAGGACATGAGAGCGGCTGGAGTGACCGCACAGATTCTCTCCGGAGGAACAATACGAGCCTCTGATGGGGAATAAAGGCCGTATTGTCTCAGTGCTGCGATGGTTAAGGGCAGAAGCGATTCTAGGTTTCATAACAACGTGGCCCCGTCCTGACGGCGGTAATTACTGTTTAACAGCACACATGAATACCCCCCCCCCCTCCCCCAAATCAGCTCTCGGGCCTCGTGCGCTCAGGCAAAGTGCACTACTCAGACAATCAGAGGCATACAATCTCAATCGCTCGTCCCCATGGCAACAGCAACTGCCGGTGTGATTGTATGAAAAGTGGTGTTTCTGATAACTTGTCACAAAGTCTGCCTTTTACTAGAGAGCAGAAGACTGATATTGTCGGCTGGTTTTTAATGTTTTATAACAAAATTGGTATCAGTCCAACATTATTCTGCTTTCTACTATTATTTAAGTAAGTGATAATGCAAAACCACGTGTCCCAGTATAAGAAAATAATGCATGAGGCGTGATGTTGCATTGAAGAGTGGTATCACTTCCTTTTTTGGTTCACTATCATCGCCCTCATAGCATTTAGCAGCTAAAGAGCCGGATATTTACCTCAGGAGTTGGTCAAGACCAAAAACTGTGTTTTTCACAGCTTGTTTCCCCTGCCAACCAAGTGGTAAAAAGAAATATCAGATATTGCCGGTTTAAGTTTCTATGTTTTGCTTAACATTAGAGAAACTGAGTGCATGCTGGTGCCTGGTTGATGGGGTTGACAGCAGTGAGGGCAGGATATAAAACCGCAATACTTTTTTAGTACCAAACAAAATGTGTCTCTAGCATCAAGTGAAGATCAGACTGTGGCTGTACTGTGCAGCTTCAGGGTGGGAATGTGATCAGGGTGCTTGCAAAAGAGATGTTTTCTCTCATGTGGAATTACTCTGAATAAATTAAGGTTTAAAAAAGGATGAAAAGTTGGTATCGGCACATTTGACTAGCTGATTAGCTATTATTGTCAGGAAAAAAAAGTGAGTGAGGAGTGGTACATGGAGTTTTGGACCACTAGTAGCACTATAGAGCAGCTCTTTGTGATTCTACCAACACTTTGTGTTGAAAAGTGGTGGGGACATAGGGGCTCAGCTTAGGGGCGTGTGAGATATCACAAGATACGATATCAAGTTCACGAGATTGAGATGGAAAGATTTTTTAACAGTGTTTTAATGAGATCCTCAATGCCGACATATTTGAGTGGGGAGTCTGGGGGGACTTCCCCCAGGAATTTTGATAATTAAACACTTAATTTCCTGCATTCTGGTGAAAGTTTCTACACCACCACATTACTGGTGGAATTCTTGCTTTCAGATCTGTTTCTCCTGTAGATCAACTTTTCTCATGAAATATCATCCCCGCTGAGGCAACACATATGCAGGCATGATTTAGTCTTCCCTCCTCTTTTGTCATGTTCACAGGGAGAGAACGGAAAACTTGGCTTTATTTGGACAATTCACATTTGTTTTTTCTATATTTTAATTGCATTGCATGCTTTCTTAGTGTGCAAATAAACCTTTCAAATGGCATTTTCATTTGTTTTTTAAGTACAAGCTATATTTCAGAACGATTTTTAACAAATAATGATTTTAAAAAGTGATGGGGACCAAATCAGCCATTTCAAAAAGGGGTGGGGACATGTCCCCAGCGTCCCCAGTGTAAATGACACTTTTAATAATTAGTGGAAAAATAATTTGCAGGTGACGGTAACTGGTTAAGACACTTGGCAAAAGATTGCGAGCTTGGTAACATGTATTTTAACAATGCAGGTTTCCATTTGTTTATAAGAAAACTCCACAGGACACCATTAAGAAAATCACCGGTGCTGAGTGTTAGACATTTTTCATTAATGGTGCCAAAAAGGTGTACTAATCCATAATCTTTCAGTAATATAAAATAATAATAAATCAGATCAGGCGAGAGAGCCTTGAACATTCAGTTCAATTGCAACAGTCACATCTGCCAATTGAAAAGCCAAAGGGAATTGTGTAGAGAAACACAGTGCATACAGTTTATTGATTGGTGATCATCACCATGTTTTTTCCTCCAGGATGACTGAGGTGATGAACTCCCTGGAACCAGGAACGGAGGACTTCAGCGGGGGTGGAGCAGCTGCAGATCAGGGCACGGTATCCTTCCAGGTGTGTCTGGAAATATTTGTGTGAATGTGTGTGTTTCGATTATTTCAAACCAGTCCTGTTTTAGAAAGTAGAAAGAATACAGTGGTGAGTCACAGGAGTGATGAGTAAGAGTGAAAAAGTGGGCTGATGCGAGTAAGGTCATAATTTGGAGTCTGTCCTGCTGTGAGTAAATGGTATGTGTCTTATCCAGCCGAGTGAGTTATCATCAACTGCTGTACAATTGTACTATTAATTTTCCAAACGTAACGCATCATCATTAAGTGAATTGTGAAGAGTGATCACTCTTGCTTTATTTTATAGTGCCATGAAATGTTTTTTCTCTCTCTATGATGCTGATGTTTTTCAACTTTTTCAGCCTGATATTCTGAATTCTTTGGTGAAAAAGGTTCAATAAAACTAAACAAAATGGACTGAACAAAGGATGTTCGCAGTGCATTTCCCAAGAAGTACTGATTACATGGTGTGCAGGTCAGGACATCAAGGCATCTAGGATAAAACTCTGCTTAATTTAGTTGAAGTTTTGTTTTGGACTTTTAGATTTAAGTCAAATAATAACCATTGAAGTCAAAAGAAGTTTCACATTCAAATATAGTGACTTAAATGCGGTTAAAACAATTGTTATATGAAACCTAGACGGGCTCTAGACATCTAGATGTCTTTTGTCCTGCAAATAACCACGGACGTTTTTGTAAATCAAGTGACTTTTTTATCACAAGTGAGTCAAAATTCAAAAAGCTTGCCCACAAACACACTGTTGATAATTTCTAATCTGTCCCAATATTAATACTTATATACAACAAGAAAAGCTTCAAGACAGTATTTACACAGCATCAATCCAATCAGATGTTAGTGTACCATGTATGTCAATCAAATCATATTAAATAAGGTTTGAATCAAAAATAATAACAAAACCAGTAAACATTTTTTCTTTTGGAATAATGGAAGCAATGAAGTTTGTTCCTATACCAGCATTTTATAGGGCCTCCACAGACTAGTATCACTTAGACTATATTCTTCTTGAACCCATTTAATATTTTTACGATTAATAGTCCTGATTGAATATATTAATATTATAAAACTAACAGCTTTTTTCTTGCATGCTACATTTTATGCCAATGTTGGATCCAATGAAGGTTGAGTAGTCTTAATCATGACGGTGGGCTTGACATATCACCTTTGGAGCCCTGCTATTTTGGGTAGACATAATTGTAGTCTTTTATATCCAAGAGTGAAGAATCACACTTCATTGAAAGATTCTATAGTAAGTCACAGTTTTATCCATCCTGGTCCAGATCAACAATGTGTCAAGATAATTTTAGATACAGTTCAATTAAAAAATAAAAATGACAGCATCACAAGCATATGCACATTTGAAGTTAGAGATCAAAGTAACAGATCAGTCCAGTCCAGCTGCTAATCCTTTTTCTGATACATAGTTTTCCTAATCTGATTTTAACCGCATTGTTGTTCTTTCACGTGTGTTGTGACAAATGATGTTCGTATCCCCCCGAATTTAATAAGCCTTCCTTACATGAGCTTTAAACAGATGTTCCCAGATACCCATGAAAGGATTCCAAAGTTGTCCAAGAGGCTTCCTTCCATCGTGGTCGAGCCGACGGACGGAGCCGAGGTGGAGAGCGGCGAGCTCCGTTGGCCACCTGACGAGCCGAGCTCTCCAGACGCTCAGATTGAGAGACAGAGTGTAGAGGAACAAAGTGCAGGTGAGGAGGAGTGTGAGGTAACTGAACATTTGTTATCTTTGGTCCATAGCCACAGTGGAAAGTTTGACCTTGTTTCCTTGTTGTATTTCGCTCATTTAGATTTCAATTGGCCAGTCAAAACCAGAAGAAGTACCCAGATTCTTTCCTTAAGTAAAAATAACAATACAGCAATGTAAAAATACTCCTTTACATGTACATTTCAAAATACAGAAGTTCTATCATCTAAGAGTACCTAAAGTACCAAAAGTAAAAGCACTCATTCTGCAGTTAAAATGTCCGCTGTGGCCGATATTATTTTATCTGACATTATTAGATTATTAATACTGATGCATCAATGTTAGTGCAGCATTTTACTGTTGTAGCTGCTGAAGGTGGAGCTTTTTTTAACTACTTTATACAGTTAACTAGTTTTAGGTCATTTATTTACAGTTAGCTAGTCTAACTACTTTATATACAGTCAATTTTAGCTACTTTATATACAGTTAGCTAGTTTAAGTACTTTATATACAGTAAGGTTAGTTTTAACTAATTTATATACAGTTAGCTAGTTTTAGCTAATTTATTTACAGTACAGTATTAACAACTTACATTCTATAGCTTCCAACCTATCAGCCTAGAAGATTTTATGGACTTGATTAGGAAGATACAGTTTCGTACCATACAATCTTCCCTATTTTTAGAGTTTTGAAGTTTAGAGTTCCTTGCTATTTAGGGATTGTCAATTGTTCCTTTTACAGGATCTGTCTCATCCTCTTTTAAGCATGCTACCATCAAGCCCATAGTGAAGAAAACCAACCTAGCTAATCTCCCACTTTTGTCAGACTAGAGAAGGTTTTGTCCAACTGTCTCACTGCAGCGTTGGAGAGGCACAAAGTCTATAATAAATTTCAGTCCGTGTTTCGGACACAGCACTCTTCTGAAACTGCTCGTCTGACGGTCTCTAAGGACGTTCTAATGTCCTATGATGCGGGTGAGGGCTTAGTGCTAGTACTTTTGATCTCAGCTACGCTGATTGTTCCCATCCCATAGGGAAATAGGATGATTAACAGGAAGGTAAAGAAGATGATGGGTTTTCATTTTTTTGGGTGCTTTTCTCTAATATTTGAATCTTTTTGTGAAATATTGAATATTTTTACATCTTAGTTCCTAGTTATTTAAATGAAAGTTACTGAGAAATTTAGGTGAAATCACTCTTTGGTGGATCTGTTAACAAGTCATAGGCATCTGAAATGTGACAAGAGGCCTTAACCATGAAGGGATCACAAGCCAGAGGTTTGAGAAAGACTGGTTTGATGTTTAATAATTAAATTTTTTCAATTTTAAAGTATTTTGTTTTATAAATGTATGTTTATATATACAGATGTTCATGTTAAATCATAATCTGTAAAGTAACTATAGCTGTCAAGTAAATGTAGTGGAGTAAAAAGTACAATCTTTCTCTCTGAAATGTGGTGGAGTATAAAGGATCAAAAAATAGAAATGCTCAAGTAAAGTACAAGTACCTCCAAATTAAGTGCAGTACACCTTATCTGGTGTTCATACAAACAGCTGCCTTTTGAGTGTCTCTACAAACATGAGGAGCAGCTGGCCATCAGCTATGAACATCCGTCTCTTTATACCCACAAATGGTTATTTCATGTAATGACTTCCTGTAGTATTTTCTTTATGTATTTTCTTATCTTTATGTATTTTCTTTCCTTTAATAACACATACCATCCTGACCGTAGGATCTGAACAAAAGGAGAAAACACTCACGAGCAGAGATGTACAGTAGTGATATACGGTGGCATAATATCTTACATAGGAAAAAAAAAAAAAACTCAGTTGAGAAAAGAATTTCGAAAATGAGTCAGTCTAATCATTTGGCTCCCAAACAGGGCACTGCTGGAGTCATACAACTCAGGATAAATGCAATTTTCCTCTTAGGGTGAATCAATAGAGGGAACACATTTTTTCTCAATTCATGCTGCACAGTGTGCCTGCATCTGTCTGCCTCTGGATGGCCCTTTCTGTTGACTTTATTAGCATTCATGCTGCCTCTAAGTACCACTTGATATTGTGAAATGAACTGAACCGCAGTATTCACCATATTTGCTATAAAATAGGAGTTTGTGGCCATCAAAGCTGTTAGAGAATATTAGTCAATTGAGTTCAATTGATTTGCTGTTCATTTTAAAGTGGACATTTTATCTAGATAGTTTACATTTTACCTTGTATTTAGGATCTGGGACCTGATTAACCAAAGTTGCAACATGACATAATTTCCTCTCCTGTTGATTTTTACATCTTAAACTAATGAAATGCATACTTCCATCCATGACCATGCATGAATCCTGTAGGGCTCAGAAATGTATACTTACCACTTCAAAGAGACAATATTTTGTGAAATGCAATGTGCGTTTAAGCGGATTGCTTTTGTAAAACGGGCTCCTGGTTGTTAAACAAGATTATCGAGATGTATTTTATAAGAACATTGAAGCACGAAAACACTTTGTGTTGCATATTCAAAGTGTTTAAAGTGTACGTTCAGGGTTCACAGGAGAGTCTGACCCCTAAGTGGACCTTTTTTTAGGCAGATACAGATATATTAGGTCTGATATAATATTTTCCCCCCATGCTAGTGGTTCCAGGGATAGTAATGTCTGACTGCCGGCCAATCCACCACTTTGTATCCTCACTAAAATATCCCAACAACTATCAAATGGATTGCCATGAAATTCTGTACAGACATTCATGCTGCCCAGACAATGAATCAGAATGACTATTTTGATCCCTGACTTCCTCTAGCGCCACCATGAGGTTGACATTTGTGGTTTTGACAACCATTGAATGAGTTGGCATGAAATTTCACATAAATTTTCCCCTCAGAATCAATTATAATAACGTTGGTTATCCTCTGATTTTCATCTAGCACCATCATCGGGCCAAACTTGTAATTTGTCCAATACTTTGGTTTACCTGCAAAACTAATGCCATTCCCATCAGCCTCAGCTGTACTTTGTTTACTGCTAATTTAGCATGCTAACATGCTAAATGATAGTGAACATGGTAAACATGTTCACCGTCTATACCTGTGAAACATGTGTGTTAGCATTGCCAGTTTGATGCTAGCATTTAATTCAAAGCACCTTTAGAGCAACCTCACAGAGCTGCTAGCATGTGTTGCTGAATGTACAGAGCAGTAATACCAGCCTGTAATACCTGCAGTGCTAGTTAGATCTGGAAAAGGGTTCAAACTCAGCTTTATATCCCACACTTCCTCGATCATGCTCAAAAACAAAGCCATGAAAGAAATCAAAGTAAGCTCCAATTTGAAAGATTGTGGCATAATCTAGCATCCGCATTTTTTTTTTTTTCCAGATGTGGAACAGTCGAATGTCGGCGTGGATGAAGAGGCTTCAGGGGAGGAGATGCAGGACTCCAACTGAACAGACTCTCCTCCTGTGTAATCCACTGTTACTGTGAGTGTGTCCAGACTTGGATGATTGAAGAAGAGTACATTGCATGGATAGAACGATTATGGAGACAGAGGAGGAAGGGTAGAAAAACAGATTACCAAACCCCAGCTAACGGGCTTGGAGCCAGAGTCGTGTTGCCACCTTCTTAAATAAATTTTCATTTACAAGGTGTTTTTTTTCTTCTACGCTGATGATGGAGCTTGTTCTGACACATGTAAGCTAACTGATTGAAGGGTTGCTGCCTTGAACCATTTCTTTTTTTCCAGTTTGTACTTGCCTTTTGGCTATTTTCTTTTCACGCTTTTTGAAGTTGTCTGCCGTTAAATGAACAAAATTCTTTAACTCTTGGGAGCAGACACGCTTTTAATGTCAGAATTTTAAGTACAGAGATAATACTTTAAGTGACTGAGGGTTTCCCCATCTAATATGACTGTTGTCACATTTCCAGCTTTGTGAGAGTTTGATATAAATACAGATTTTTAATTTGATAAATTACATTTTCTCTCTCTGGCTCCCAGCCCTCGCCATCCAGATGTCCATGATATCACATCAGATCTGGATAGATGTTGATGTTTCTAAATGCTGTCTTAAGTATTTAGCTCATGTGTGCCATATTGATACTACTGTTAATGGTAGCTATTGTATTGTGTGCACAGTTTTTACATTAACTCTAGATGTAAATTACATCACTGTTTGTTAAGTGCTGACTGCTGTAGTTTTGGTGATCTTGGTCTCACTATTCACTTTGTAATAATAGCTACGATGTTTTAAAGAACAGTATTTGATTAAGAAAGCATTCATCACTTTATTCGATGTTATTACAATACATTCTTTAATATATTATATAATATGTCTTCATACAGTAGGTGTTCAAGGGAATGTAATCGTGTTTTGTTTTACTTCACGGGAATTTAAAGGCAGTCCATTTTGTTACAGACTACTGAAGTAAAAAATAACCAGTATATTTTAGATGTGTGTCACTTGTCACAGACATGATATTTTTTAAAATACTGGAAGCCTAAATTATTGCACAATTAATAAACCTTTTCAAAAATTCTTAAAACGTTCTATAATTTATTGCCCCTGTGGTTTTTAATGGTCAAAGGGTAGGTCAGGTTTACTCTGATTGGTGGTGAATCTTTGTCTTCTATAAGTGAAAAAGTCTGTGGTGTTTAATGGAGTCTGTAGTGCCTCAAGTGCAGTGGAAGAAGTTCTCAGATATTTAAGTAAAAGTACAGATGTATTTGCATCAAAGTGTTTTTTATGTACCAAAAGTCAAAGTATTCCTATTCATTATGTGTACTGGCCCATTTTAGAATAATGTATATTATTGGATTATGCATATCGCATTGACTGCTGAAAGGATAGCAGGAAATCAAAGGATTTGGGTCCAAATGCAGACAATGGAGGTAGAGCAGGTTCAGTTCATTGATTTTAATGAAAAACCAAACACAACAGGGGCAAGACTTACCGGCTGGTGATTTGGCAGGCAGAGATCTAAAACTGGGAAATCCAATAGGGAGCAAGCAAGAATCGAAATCCAGTCCAAAAACAGGCAGTCCAAAAGCACAAGGAAATAAACAATCCAGGAAATAGAATCAAACTAATACAAGGAATAGGGCTTGAACTCCAGACAAAATACTTTGACGTACAAGTAAAGACAGAGGGACACAGCAAGACTAAATATACTAGTGAGGATAAGATTATGAGACACAGGTGAACTTAATCAGGGGGGAGCAATCAATCACACAAGGTGGAAGTGAAGTGACCCGAAACAAGATGAAAATACCAAAGGATGAGCAAACACATAAGAGGAAGGGGAATGAATGAATAAATAACAAGGAACAAAAAGTTCTCAAAACACAATAGTAAGCTTTTAACAAAATAAAACAGGAAATAATAACCCTTAATCCCAAAACGATGACAATAAATAGGGAGGCATTATGTGTATATCACTTCAATGTAACAGCTGGGAACGCTATTTTACTGCTGTGTAGCTTTGTAAAAATACATAATAATTTTTTAGTTGATTATACTTTTTTTTACTAATCTGAATCTGCAAAGTAGCTAATGTTGTCAAATAAATGTAGTGCAGTATAAAGCACCAAATTTGCCTCTGAATTGTAGTGGTGTAAATGTATAAAGTAGCATAGATAGGGAGAGCAGCTGCTGGGATTTACTGATGCTGAGACACATCTGGATTCAACAATGTTATCTGTAGCATAACAAACCCTTTAAATAAGTGACTTTTGATCACATGAGATTGAGAAATCAGTATATTTAGCCTTGGTGTTTATTTCCAAAAGAAAGAAATGAATTTTTCTGCTGTTACAGCACCCTCTACAAAATGTATCTTACAGATGGACATGAATGTGTGGTTCTGATGTACAGTGTTGGTGCTGTAATTTAATTGGTCTAAAAACTGTGTGGGCCAGCAGTATCCAACAGCCTCACAGACAGCTGGTTAGCTAGCGTAGTACCATCTGCGATTTGAGCACTTGTTACGTGACTCTGCATGTTAGTTACTCTGTGTCAAGATTCAATTCACGGGGTAAAATACAGAGAGACAGCTAACTCTAGATAGACCCAGGACAGCACTCAGTATGCATGAGCTGCCAATGACTCTGCAGGGGTTGAAATATGGTGAATGAAAAGTAATGTCTAGCGCCCACCTTCCACTATCATGCTGCTTTGAAAAAATAAAGCACTGCCTGGAAGGTGAGATCTGAAAGCTTTATATCTCAGCAGGTGATGAAGAAAACATTGTGTAAAGGCTTTTGAAAACCCTATCAAACATCTACAGGTACATTATTTTCTGTTATTTTTTTTTTTTTAGATAAGAGAAAGTTTTACTGGTACTGCCCATTTATAAATAAGATAAATTGAGAAAATACAGTTGTGTTACATTTTATCTATTCAGAACAGTAAAAATAGCTCCATAAGAATACAAATGTGTCATGTAACATTCTTTATGATTATGTCTGGTGTTCAAAACATCTTTTTCCCCCCATGTAAACTCACTTGTTGGAAGACAAAGAATAACTGCTAGAAACACAACGCTGTTTTTGTTGGCGATTTTCAAACACTTCACTACTTTAATGAATAATACATCTTTGTTAGGAGAATCATCTTCAATCATCAAATAGGTGATGTAAACAGAAAGCTTACCATCTGTTTGACGGTGGTTTACTCAGATATAACTGCTGCTACAGTGCAGCCATTCTGAATGTGACACAGTGAAGGTCATTTCATAGAGAAATACTTTATTTATCCCCAGGGGGAAATTCGCAAGTCACATCAGCAGTACACAAACGAACCACGCAAACAACAGTTTAATGTTCTATACCTTGTTGTGTTCTATACCCTTTCTCAGAAATCCAGGTCGTCATTATCCAAGGAAGGCTAAAATTAAGGGCAACTGGACTTGGTTAAACATACTTGAAGACGTTTCACCTCTCATCCAAGAGGCTTGTTCAGTTCTTACTGACCGGCAGGGAGTCCCAGCTATTTGACCTCTGTGGGGGTTGTTATCAAGGTGATGGATATTGCTTGGATTGTTAGTGCTCCAGGCTGTTGTAACGACAGTTGTTAAAGTTGTTGGAGACACCAGAGGCCAATCTGCATGAGGCCAAATGTGAGCATTTGTTGAGTTTCCTGGGAAGGGATGAAAGGACAGCATTGTAAGTGGGCAACAAGTGGTGTTGCAAGCCTCTTCCCCTGTTAAGAGATAGTCCTTCCACTTGAGTGTAAATAGCCTCCTTGACTCCTCTTTCAAACCATCTGTCCTTTCTGTCTAAAATATGTACAATGTTGTTGTCCCCAGAAGAATGTACTTTATCCTTTTGCGTAAAAGTCCAGATGTAAGTAAACTGAAGAAGACTCAAGGCTTGAGGAAGACTTGAGGACAACAATGTACATTTTTTAGACAGGGAGGTTAAATAGCCGAGACTCCCTGCCAGTCAGGCAGAACGGAAGAAGCCTGTCACATGAGAGGTGAAATGTCTTAAACCATCTTCATCTTCAACCTAGTCCAGTTGCCCTTGATTTTAAACAACAGTGTAAAAACAAATGACAAATGCACGTACTAACATTAATGTAAAAAAAAATAGAAAAGATCTGTTATGTTGCCAAGTGGAACCCCTTCGGGGAAAATGTCTTTGGCTGAAGATGCTCTTCTTCTCAACCAGCATGTCGTGAAGGGACTGGGAAACATTGTTCAGGATGCTAACCAACTTGGACAGCATCCTCTCCTCCATCACCGCCTCCAGAGACTCGAGTTTAACTCCTCCTCCAATCACAGAGCCAGTCTTCCTAACTAGCTTGGTGAGCTCGTTTGCATCTTGCTGCAGATGCCTCTGAGCCTCCACAGGAAGTAGAGCTGGCTCTGGCACTTCTTGTAGAGGATCCCTGTGTTCCCAGCCCCCTAGTCCAGGTGCACTCTGAGGTATTTATATGAGTGAACCACCCCGACATCCTCCCCCTGTATGGATACAGGGGTCAGAGGAGGCTTAGTCATGCAAATCATCCACCAGGCCTCTGTGTTCCTTTAAATGAAGAGGACAAATTGCGAACTCACCCCGCCTCATCTGCTCTGATTAAGCTTTGATACAATCTCAGGGCTCTCTAGTGTCCAGATAGTTTGAGAATGTTGGGCTATTGACCTCTCATTCAGGAAATATCGAGTGTCATTGGTAATGAAATTCCATTGTAAAATAATTCAGGCAGCAGAGAAGAAAGGTTGCCGCTTGGTGTAGTGAGTGTACCAGAGGTTAATGACAATTAAGTATTTCATAAGAAGCTGTATAACCTACAACCTGTGGAACAACACAAGCTCTTGCCATTTCTGCATGTATCCCTACCTATGTTACTTCATTTTTCAAGCAAAATCATTTTTCAACCACACCATAAGGATGTGGTTCCTGAGCTTTTTGTCTTGTGCTGCTTTAGGGCCAGGGTTGGGAGGGTTACTTTTAAAATGTAATCCAATACAATTACTAATTACTTGTTAAAAAGTGTAACCAGTAACGTTATCCAAGTACCACAAAATATAAGTAATGTAATCCAATTACTTTTAGTTACTTTTGTATTACTTCAATGCCAAATACGCAAATAAAGACAAGAGAGTATCAAAGATGCGGTATATATATATATATATATATATATATATATATATATAATTATAAATATCACATTCCCATGAAATCAAAATCTATGTTTAAATGTTTTATATGATAGGCCTATGCCTTGCACTAGGCTTATAGGTCATACGTCAATGAAAACATTTTTTTGTAGGTATTCTTGATGATATTTTAGATTTCCTGGAAAACGATTTTTAAAATGTTGATAAATCTAAATTTAATTTGGTGTCCAATGAAAAGCTTTCTTGATTTTTATGATGCTGTTGAAAAGTAGTGTTAATGGGACCGGGCACCAAGTAACTGTATTCAGTGATTTTGCTGAAACTTGATCATATTTCATGGAGAAAATATTTTCAGGTTTTCTCTCTGGTGTTCCCACTGCTCTGTCTCAACTCTGTGATTTCCCTGATGGACACATAGCTTTACTTGTTGCTGTAGTAAGCAGGATTTTACTGTTGTAGTTGGTTGAAGTGGAGCTCATGTTGAATACTGTATCGGACTGCAACTAATGATTTCTGAGTTTAGAGTAGAAGTAAAAAGTGGAATAATAACTAATAATATCTACTTAGTTACATTCCACCACTGTGAACCACTGCTTTAATGCACTTCAAGGATAACATCAAAAAACATTGATATACAAGACAAAAAGTACAAAAGAAAAGATCAAAAGTAGCACTAACTAGATAGGACTAGATATGGATGTTAATAATCATACTATTTTGTGGAAAATACTTCTCTTGTATAAAGAAAAATGCCCTGTGGGATTGCAGCCTTGCAGAATTTCTCTTGTTCTATCTTTTCAATGAGAGAAGTTAATGTATGTGTTTCTTCTCCTCCGAGCTGGAGGCCGCACCATGAATCCAAACTCTGCTCTCATTATGTCTCTGATTTATGTTTCTCGCCTCATCGTTATTCAAGGAAACCCAACCACTGCTGTACCCCCACTGCTGCATTTCACGTCACACCCAAAGAACAGAAAGCATTTTTCACTTTTAGTCGAACCCTCAATCAAAATAAATTAGCCATGGACAAATAGCAACATGTGTTCTGTGAAGAAATTTTAGGGATGCATGCAGAAGGTCAAATTTACAGCAAAATCTAACGTGACATAAACCCAGCAAAAAACACTTTATTCTGACCAGGTGAATCCAGGTGAAAACTAGCATCTCTAATTAACTTAATTTATTAACTGGAAAGAGGCATGACGACAAATATTGGGGCATAACTTTTGAGGGTGGTGTTGTAGCCTCTCCTCCCGCTGTTGTCGCAGCTGCCTCTAAAGCCTGGGGCGCTCTGCCCTGGGGCGTCTTTGAGAAGACCAGTCAAAGCAAGAGGGACCTGGGTCTTGGCGAGACTCTCGCTGTGGACCAGCACCTTCTTGTGGGTTTGGTGGGAGGGGGAAAGATGCGTAAGCATTTGCATTGTATGTTCAGCTTTAAGTGCTGATATGATCGGTCGGTTAACAATTTTCATAGTTTCCTACGTTTTGGACTGTTGGTCAGACAAAAACATTATCTTGGGTTTTGGGAAATTGCTATTGGCATTTTTAATGTGTTCTGACATTTTATCGACTAAATAAATAATCAATCAAAAAAATAATGAAAACAGTTCTTAGTTTCAGCCGTTGTTCAGAGAATGAATTGTCTAATTGCTTCACACAGTTGTCCACAGCTCGACTACATTCAATTCAAGGGCAAGGCATCCTTAAAGTTGCCTTTTTGAAAAATGCAGGTACTTGAAATGTAACCCCTGAGACAATAAAAAATGTTTTGATCATGCAGTGCACACAAGAAGAGGAACATTTTAATTGGTAAAATAAAACGTTAAGATAACAGGAATTGGATAGTTGCAGTTACATATTAGAAATATAAGTGTTTGCAGTTAAAGGTTTTCTGTGTGTCTGTTTTTCTCTGTCTCTTTCTTCCATCTGTCTTGTATACACACACTCAGACGAACAGGCAACATGCGCCGCGCTCCCACCTACACTTTGATAGCTTGTTGAGGCTGATTTACTGTTAAAGGTCAGATTGGTGTCTTGATCCAGACAGTGAGATGGATGGCAGGATCTCCATCTTATTTCGTTCATGGCTTGTTCGCTCTCTGGATCTGACCTTTCAGATGACAACCTTGTGAAGAGCACTTCATCGGCGCAAGCGGGGTCACTCCTGGGAAAATGAAGGGCTGCGGGGAGGGAAGCTGCGAGGAGGGGGGGAAATGCAGTGTCAATTATCTCTCAAATGTCACAAGCTGTTTTTCAGAGGTAGGAATACTTGCACTCATCGCTGCTCTTAAGGACGGCTCGCACACACTCTGTGTCTCGCATATATTTTACACATAATTCTCACAAAGGTGGAGGTTTTAGCATTTGCTGCTACAGCGCTACAATCAATACAGCAAGATTCACTGATGTGAATGTATTTGCTTGTGCCTGATGGAAATTTCATTAGGTCCACCACTTTGGTACAGACTAAAATGTCTCAAGAAATCATTCTCAAAGGATGAATCCTAGTGATTCTCTGACTTTTCAATCGCTGCCAGCAGGTCAAAATTGTCACATATCTCATGTAACATCTCAAAATCTACTACATGAACTGGCAAACATTTTCATACAGACAGTCATATTCCCCAGAGGATTTTTCCTAATGATTTTATCCAATCTGGTTGTTTAACTTTCACCACCAGCAAATCAAAATTTGGTTTTGTTGAATATTTTGGTATATGACCAAATACCTGGAAAACTCACTACATTTCTATCAACCTCAGCTGTACTTTGTGTTTAGTGTTAACTAGCAAATGTTAATGATGCTGAACATGGTAAAAATGAAACCTGCTTAGCATCGGTGTGTTAGCATGTCCCCTCTGCTTATCTGTGAAATAACTACATTTACTTATTTATAATTAATATCAAAGTACTGGTACCAGGGCATATTAGTAGAGCAGAGCAAGCGGGAGCGCAAGAGGGAGGATTTTGGTTGGAGCACAGAGCAGATTTTTTTAAATACTGGAGTGTCGCCTCATCTCCCGCTCCAATTTAGCATCGACACAGCTCAAATGTGGTTTTGGCTGCTCAGTTCTTTTGGATGCCAGGCTGGTGGTTTAGGCTAAAATTAATATACTTACGTAGCTTTTACCTTTTTTGGAGCGAGCAGTGAACGATATGAGTTGAACGGGTGAGATCTGAGATGAGCGCGGAGCGATATTGATCTCAGCGGCCTGGAGCGGAGGCCGTGAGCAAGGAGCGGGAAATTGTCATCGCTCACATGCTCCAGCTGGTACTGGAGAGACTATCAGGGAGGAAAACACTAAGCAACAATATTGTATGTTTTTCTTCACGTTTATCTGCTTGCTGCATTTATTAACTTTGCAGATTAAGAATTGACATTCAACATGAGATAAACTCTTACACTAATAGAACTTTCTTTTAGTTTTCTTTGATCCTTCTTCACTTATTTCTTCCTTTCTTTTTTCCTTTTTCTGTAATTCTGTTTCCTCCTCCTGTCTGTCCCCTTTACCCTTCTTCCATACTTGTTCAATTCTTCCTCAGTTCTCTTCTCCCTACTTCATTGCTTCTGTCCATCCTTTCCACTGTCCTCCTTTATTTCTTCTTTCCTTCCACTTTAATTATTTCCTTCCCCTTCTTCACCAATTCTACTATTTATTTTCCCTTCTTCCTTCCTTGTTTTTTGTCTTCATAAGTATTTTTCTGTCTTCTGTTAGTCTTCTTACTTACTCTTATTCATTCCTTCTTTCCACTTTTCCACACTTCTTTCCTTTTCTTAACAAAGTTTGTTTCCTCCATTTTCCTTCTTCCTTGCATCCCCACTCCTGTACCTTTGATCCCCCTTCCTTGTTTCCTCTTTTCCTCTTTTCCTTTTCATCTCTTTTCCCTTCTTTTTTCCCTTCTCGCATGAAAGTCCCAAAACTGGTGATACAAACTTTTCACTCATCAGTTGTCAGTGAAACCTTGCTACATTTTTTAATTTCACTGCTTAAATCTCCAAAACAAAATTTTAACTAGCTCAATCTCAGTAAATAATAATAATTTTGCTCTGCTGCATCTCCTCTGGCTGCTCTCCTGTTCCATTATGTAGAATTCATTCATGTTCAATTCAGAACAAAGACCACAGGGACCATGCCAGCGGCCACTTGTAAATCTGTGTATTTAAAAGTACCTTTTAACACAGCCATTAGAGCCGCTGAGTGTTGTGAGGGAGTTGTGTTTTGATGATGTCAAAGTGTGCTGTGCCAGGACTTTCATCTCCCACTCCTGCTGGCTTCAAACGGGTCTTTCAAATGTGTCCGTGATAGGCCGAGGTAGCGCACACCCGCCTTTTGCCTGCAGCCTCTCACAGCTCACCACGACTGGATAAAGAGGTTATTAGTGTGAGAGCTGTAACTCTCACACTTTAGTTGTCTTCGCTCTTTATTATTATTTATTCTGCTGTTTTTTTGGCATCTATCTTCTTCTGTAACGTTTGTCCTACAAACATGGTTTCAACTTCAAATTGTACATCTTCTTCATGAGATGGGTGCTATGACCTGTGTAGCTGATATCTGTAATGGTTGATTTTATATTAATATTTTATGCATTTTAAAATGAATGGGTTCCTATGGGACTCCTCTTCCGACCTAGCGGGGGCGGAGCTACCATGATGCATTGCAGTGAAGAAAGTTTTGTTAAAATTTGCTAATAAGTCTCCTTTTTGTTTGAAATACAAACAAATACTTTGTGATTTATGTATTTGTTAAATGTGTCTGCTTAGAAAATGGTGTTTTTGTTGGTAATTTTGTGGTGGTTTATTGAAACCAGGAGTGAAGAGACTGTTTCATTTGATAAAAATGGCTGCACTGATAGCTAACTAGCAGCCAGGTTTGAGTCATTCTTTTGCTCCATCAGTTCTTCAACTTGCATTATCTTTCTTTCTAGTTGTGGTGAAGACCCATGCTTTATATTTTCATGCTCAGCTGCCCAAGCTGTAGCTCAAATTGCCTATGACTGCTGGAATGCTTAATATTTAGGGGCCAATGCACTTTACCAATTAACAATACTTCAAAAAGCCGTGTGATCCAAAAGTGTAGTGGTAAAGACACAGGCCTCACAGTACCACTTCATGCATCTGACACTGATCTGATTTCACAATATTAATATATTATAGCTTGTGAATTTACACAGCTGCTTTTGCTAACAAAATATAGAGTCCTTACTGACTTTCAGTGGTTACTTTCAAAACTCTAAAGGCAAACATTACTTACATGTTAGTAAGTCTTTCACAGTATAACTCTTAGAATCTTCATTTTATTCTTTAACAGTGTTCTTATCAAATGAAACAGACACAGACAAACAGTCTGCTTAGAATATAGTGTTTTTTGTTGGTAATTGTCATTCTTGTGGTGGTTTACTATTGAAACCAGGAGTGAAGTGCCTGTTTCATTTGATAAAAATGGCTGCATTATATCTAGTCCACTATCAAGCTTGAGTCAGCTTAAGTAATCATTTCTGACTCTTCTTTGCTCCCCCAATTCTTTATCTAGCAATGTGTAACTCTGTGATTATTGTGTAGCTTTATTTTTTCATGCTCAGCTGCTCAAGCTGTAACAAAAATAGTAAACTGCCACAAGAATGACAATTAGCAACAAAAAACACCATACTCGAAGCAGACATGATTAACAAAACATAAATCACAAACTAACTTTTGTGTTTCAAGCAAATAGAAGGCTTATTAGCAAATTTTAACAAAACTTTCTTCACAGCCATGCATCATGGGAATTCTGAGGGACGGGGATATAGAGCAGCGTAAGTCCATCCAAAGTTTTGTTAAAATTTGCTATTAAGTCTCCTATTTGTTTGAAATACAAATGTTCCTTCAACAAAATGTGCTATGGCCCATCATTTGCGGGTGATTAGTTTAATGAACAATTCTGACAACGTTACAAATAAATATTTTCTGACTTTCATTGAAACGTGAAAAGATTCTTATTTTAACAAGATCCTTTTCATGTTTAAAAAAAGCCTTTTCTTATTGTGTCATAAAAGTTTTTTCTCTTTAAAATGAGCAATTTTTTAGGGTAAAAAGGGAAGAAACTGAACCAATATTGTTTTGTCAGCAATATTCTGCCGTAATTAATTCTGTCTGAATTAAACAAACAAGACATAATTTTGTTGCCAGTGCTTTCCCCCTATTTCTAGTCTGAGCAAAGATAAGTTAACTGACTGCTGGTTGTAGCCTTTCATTAAACATGCAGATAGAAAGCAAAATCCCAAAATATTCCTTTAAGAACATGTTCAATTGTAATCGATCACTTACAGTCTTGAGATTAGAACTGTATCATTATTCTTGTCTATGTTTGTCTAATGTATAAAAAAAAGTTTTTGAAAAGACTTGTGATTCTGATCTGTCTGTGAAGCTCTAATGCTACGTTTACGAATGAGACTTGAATATGTAAAATGTTTCAAAACAGGGCAGAGGTTTGGTCTCATTATACAGGATTAATGCTTATGATGTGCCATTCAACACAAGCAGAAAGGAGATTTCTTGAAAGGCCAAACTGATGAAACACAGTATGAATTTGATGAAACACTTGAATGTGCACTGACCGAATTAAAGAGCAGCGAGATCCAGTGTGTATGATTGTATGAAGAGCACTTACTGTATGGACGGCAGCCAGCGAGGAGCTCCGTCTCCTCTGGGGCCTCTCAGCCTTTCGAGTTGAACACCCACACAGTGTAAAAACACCTCCACGTTAGACTCATCATGGCTGCCCAGCACAGCGCTGTGACTGGAAATGTTTAGCAGAAAGCTAACGTAAACATTCATCCGCCAACTTGTAGCTGCTGTCTTAACTCTTCAGGTGATTTCAAGTTGAACACATGTAGATGTTGATCATGTGTGGAAACCCAATTAGAATCACACAAAAGTCCTCTATCTTACTTTTTCACAAAATAGTACACGTTCCCTCCCTCATAATTAGGAGAAAGTCTTTGTCTTTCATAATTTTGATGTGACATCTTCTAATGAATGATATACTCAATATAAATATGGAATTTTTATATCAAAACTCACTTAAAGGTGGTTTAGGAAACGTTGGAGAAACTAGCAACAGACAGCTAGAGTATCCAACCGAAAAAATTTCATCCACTCCTTTGGGACATCCTTTCAAAGTCGCTCCCTCAGAACACATTTTCAAGGCAATGAGTGCATGCAGGTCAACACATTCTCACTGCCAACTCATCACATAAAACAGTTGGTCAGGACCCCTTGGCTTTGCATTTTACCCCCCTGGTACCCCTTTAATGCATGTGCAGGGCTCCGCGGTCA
>NW_024041761.1:0-7117 GCF_014851395.1 Micropterus salmoides | reverse complement strand
AAAGCAATGACTGATGGGGAACTAAGCACAGGCGTAAGATGATTGGGATGTTACAGTCATACTGTCTAATTAAATGACTGCTGTTACAGAGTAAAACTCAGTTTGAATGATGTGATGAAATGTAATATATGATGTCATTCGATTTTGTACTTCGATGTAGGACTGTACTTGATGTGCTCCACCCTGAAAAACTGCTTACTGTAATAAGGTATTTAATAGTCTAGCATTGATTCTCAGTTTTTGTTTCTCCAGGATACAGAAAAGATGGAGCTGTTACGAGATGCCATAACTGCACAGACATTATTACTATTCTGGTAAATATTCTCTAATCTCATCCAGATTTCTATTGCAAAAAGTACAAGTAAAATACAATTAGCCTACAATATGCATTAATTCTCCTTTTCAGGCTATTACAGGGAAGGCAATAGACAATCACTTACTGGGACTTCGTGAAATTGCACATGAACTGAAGTTGGAGAAGCCAGAAATATTCAAAGACGAAGCCCATCTCATCAGTAATCAGTTCATTCTCTCTACAAGCCAGGTATGGTCTTATGAATTTAGAACATTAAGCTGTAGCTATACTTAATCAAAAATGTTTTAGAAAGGGACACTCCACAAATCTATGAAGTTCAGTTTAACATGGAGTACCGCTCAGTCTTCGTATTCTCAGCTTTTGTCTGAGAATTAACATTTTTAACAAAAAGCCTAAGCCACAAACGGAGGAGTGGGGTTTAAGAGAAGTACGCGTTTAGGAGCCAAGACGGTTCTAATGAATAGCGCTGCAACTAATGATTATTGTTGTTATAGATTAATCTGCAGATTACATTCTCATTGATTGATTCATTGTTTGTTCTGTAAAATATCAGAAAACAATGAAAACTGACGATCACAATATCCTAAACACAAGGTGATGTCATCCAATGTCTTGCTTTGTCGGACCAACAGTCCAAACTCCAAAATATTTAATATATTATACATAAGAACAAGAAACACTTTAAATCCTCACATTTGAGAACCTGGAACCATCAGATTTTTGCATTTTTGCCTGAAAAATGATTTAAATGATCAATTTATTATCTATATTATCTAAAAGTTGCACATTCATTTTGTTTTCATCGACCAATCGATTAATTGTTGCAGCTTTAAATGAAAGACACTACAGATCCACATTTTTGGAGCTTGACCCATACTAGAGACAAAAGTCAGGATATCTCAGCCTCAGCTGGTTTATTTTTGATAATTCTTTTCTGTCTCTTCTGAATTACCCAAATTTATGAAAGTGCAATACTAAATCTGCAAGCACATACCTGTGCTGTTTCACCAGAGGTGACACTAGAGAGATAGAGATTTTTTTTGATAAAATGCCAGTTAGTTATAACTGCAATTTAGGTTTTCTTTATATAACTGGCAGACAACAAACTTTACAACACACACCTAATAAAACGGACAGTGTTCAGTACTGAAGGATTCCACTCTTCCCTCAGGTCCCTACTACTGTTGAGATGTTCTGCTGCTACGGACCTGTGGTTCCAAATGGCTATGGAGCATGCTACAACCCTCAGTCAGAGCACATTATCTTCTCTGTGTCCAGTTTCCACGAGAGCCTGCAGACATGTTCAGCAGAATTTGTCAAGTGTCTGGTGCGTGGACTCCTGGACATGAGGGATCTGTGCAATAATGTAACTCCAGCTCCAATCCGACCGAGCAAAGACGGGTCAGACGCTGGAGACGCACACGCAAACAGACACAAACTGGCAAAACAAAACACCGCAGCAGAGACCAGCTGACCTGACCAAGATCAGCAACCACTGCCACAGGTTCTGCTGGAGACACCGGACCAGACTAAAGTAGAGGCTCATACCAAGACTCCATCACAGGGAGAGGCACAAGCTTTAAAGAATGGAAGTCAATCATAGGAAACTGTCAGTGCCATTCAAAATAGTGGTGGTGTGAGTTTAAATGTGTGTTTTTTGTGCTGCAACAACGTATTTCTCAAGTCATTCACAAATATACATAAACTGTAAAACAAAATGTAAAGCTGTTTTGTTGTTAATTGTATTGTTAAGTGTATTAGGTGCTGCTGATGATGTAATTCAAATGTATGTCAAAGTGGCTACTGTCCGTACGTAAAATAAACTTGTGCTTTTGATTGTTGTTTTGCACTAAATTGAGATGAATTAGCCAAAGAATAGAGTATTTTTATTGCTGTTGACAACCAGTGCTACTGATACGGTTGGTGGGAAACATAAAAATTACAGAAAAAGAGTCTAGCACTCAGAATTCACTCTCCTTTTTCCATGTCTGCATCATTTTGTCCGTGAAGCCTGTCAGTTAGTTTGATGGAGCAAAAGTAGTCTGTGAGTTATGATAAATGGTTGATTGTGTCATCGTATGTCAACTTGCAAATCGCATGCTACTATCTAATGATTTTCTGAAGATTATGGTACAATTGTAAAACTAGAATCTTCTATGCAATATCTGTTTGTGTTGTCTTTGTAATGGCTGTCTATCGTACCAACAATAGATGTCATATTACTAAAATGTCTGTTGAAAAATGTATTATTTTATAAAATCATTAGATGTGAGTTCATACTGTACTGTATTCTGTATACTGAGACTTGTGTTGTGCTTGTGCACACAAGAAACAAAAAGCAAGTGATCAAGGGATCATTAGTCTATCAAAGAATGTTAAGTGTGATGAAAACTGTGCATTTGTAAATTTATGAGAAGAATATATCAATTAAGTTATTTATTTTTGTATGATATAGCCTACTGTTACAGGGTGTAAATGCAAGTTTGAAAAGTATGAAACTTACTAACCAGAAGTGATCTCTGTGTTTATGACTGTCCAAGTGTTGTATTTATGAAGTCCTGTTGAAGATTAAAAGAAAACAAAATCAAATAAAGACTTGTGTTCATTTTACTGAATAGATGCATATCAATATAATGTTAAAGTTTAAAAAAATCTCCCCTGATTGTGGTTTATGAAAAATGTCACCTTGCACACACATCCACTTAGTGCACATTACAGGTACTGAAGCATCTGAACATGTCAGAATTGCTCTGAATGTATTGACCATGTTGCTATGTGGAACCAGAATATGTATTTTAAGGAAAACTGAGACTATAGCCTATACAAAACACATTATTAAAAAACGTTGCATCCATAAATTTAAGAAAAATTACAAACAACGTTCTTCCCTTTCATTCCACTACTCATGCATAGCTGGACATAGCCTGCACTACGCTCCCTGTTCCCCACCCACATGCCCCAAAATATAATTATATTATATAATTATGACATAGTAAGGTTAGTTATTAAGACCTAAGGAAAAGTAATAAAGTTCCTTGAAAGTAATTTTCATAAAGTGGAATTAGCATTTTACTCATACTATCAAAAGTAGGCTACAATCAGAATTTTGTGGTTCTCATATTGTAATTTAGTGTGTCTAAAGCATTAACAGCCTAATGCTGAATAGGGAATCCTGCACACATTTTGGGAAAGGAGTCCGCGTGCATTGTGTTACAGTTACCCAGGTGATCACAACAAACAATGCCGAGAAACGCGCGAGTGACAATTTGCAGCGGACCTTATGAATCCAACGGGGTCGTCAAACACAGGTCCCGCCGCCTGCAGGGTCTCCAGGGTATGTTTCTCTCCGCATCAGAGTCTAATTAGGATACCTGCTTGTTGTCTGTTTTCTTGAATGTTTTAGGTGAGGTCAAACATTGTCCATCCAATATGTCGGCAGCCGCTTTGAGAGCGCGCGGACACCACAGCGTCTTGGAAGAAACAAGCGATTGGAACATGGTGGAGCTCGCTGTCAACGGGGAGATCGTCTTCAGCTGTAATATAAAGCAGCTGCAGTTTGGTGAGTTTGGTTAGGACGGATAGCGGACACTGTGATGTCAAAGCGCTGAGCGTTCTGGCAACCCGCGCTGTGCTTTTTCCCCGAAGGTGGAGATGGAGAACTGGACCCTGTTTGCAAAGAAGCTGTAACTGCTGTGGAGAACGCTTACTGAAGATAACCATTTAGATTTTAAATTAAAAAATATAAAACACCAATGTGCATATTTGCTTTTTTCTTATTCAACAACTCAGTCTAGTAAGAGTACAATTACTTTGTGAATAAATGCAGGTATTGATTGCTGCATGGATTCATATGTGATACTGCATGCCCCCCCCCCAAATTCGCACATACACTGTAAAAATTCGTTCAGTGCTATTGTCCTTATAACTTAATTTTAAAAACTATATTTATTCCAATAAATTAACTTATTTTTCTTTCTTTGTTTTTTGAGTTTTCAAAAAGTAAAAAAGTGTGAATATTTTCGTAACTTAATATTTTCTATAATAAAATTAATTTAATTGGACTTCACCATAAATTGATTTTACAAAACTCATTTTAAAAGTTTATATCAGACGTATCCTTATGGACGTATCAGACGTAAAAAGACACGACCCGCCCACTACCTGCAGCAACAGAAGAACAAGCCCGGCAAATCCTTCATCTCGTCTGTTCCAGAAGTTTATTCGAACGGGGTTTTCTACGGAGCCGGATAATACTTCACGTACCTCATGTAAGTAACTCTTTGTGTTGTTAAAAGTGAGATTTTACCCTAATTAACGTCTTTGTGCTGCACAATCGCTCTGTCGAAGAGCGCCAATTTCGAATGTGCTCTAACGTTAACGTTACCTCAAACAGTTTGTTAACTTGAGCCACTAAATTACTGTATTAATCTAACGTTACGTGTGTGTGCGCGTTGTATAAGTAATGTTGACTTTGTGTGATGTTTCAGAGGTGTTTGTAACTTCTTCAAAAACATTGAGTCCACTGCCAACGCTGTCGAAGCTACGACAGACACACGTAGCCACAGCTAACGTTAGCTAAGTTAAGTGATTACTGATTATCGTCGGTTGGAGATGAATGTTAATGTGCAGCAGTTACTTTGGCGAGTACACAATCCACACAATCTAACCAAAACCACATTGATGAGGGAGCAAACATTTGCAACTATGAGTGTGGGCACTGTTAGCTAATGTGGATTAGCACATAGCCTGAAATACACCCACACCGCCCGCGGTTAACACACCTCAACGGTGGTGCTCAAGGTGCAGGCCCATTTCTCCTCATCCAGCGTGCTTTACACGTGTTTGTCTTAACAGGAAAACTTTGTATTTGACTGTGGCACATTCACACATCTCACACCAACACACTTTGCAGTCATTCCAGTTGTTCCACTAATATTTTGGCAAGAGAGGTTACAAGTATTTTAGGCTATCTAACCTAACAATCTAACAATTAGTCAATTGTGATGGTTAGACATGAGGTTGACGTGATGTTTCAGATTATTTTCTAAAATAAATTCTGTGATGAACTAAAGTTACCCATTCTTGTCTTGTCCAGCAGGATAATGTTCGTTTGTATTTTAAGTGCATTTTTTTATGGATTTTATCAGGCTTGTATTCAAAAGGCTAGATGAAAATAACTTTATTTATTTTTATTGACAGATGGGATGGCCCTGTAAATTGTGCAACACTGTGGTACCAGGAAAGAGTGACATTTTAAAGCATTATAGACTGCATCATGGGACTTTTGGACACAGCCATGCCTTGCCTTGCCTTGTATTCATATAGATTGCCCATGTTCTTTTAAATCCTGGAGTTCCTTCCGCTCTCACCTCTCAAGATACCACCCAGAAGCTAAATCTTCATCTCACCACAAGTAAGTCTTTCATTTACCTGCCCTTTGTGTCAAAACCCTGGATTTAACAACGAAAAGGATTTTTTTGAGCATATAGGTCACCATCTCAAGAATAACGAGACTGTTAAGTGTGTCTTCATAGAATGTGATCACCAAACAAATGTGTATGGGACGTTTGCAACACACAAACACAGAAAGCATACTCCACATACATCACAAGATTTCAAACCAGGGATTATTTGTGGGTTACCCGAGGAAGCACTTGATTTTGAAGCCTCTGAAGAGGATGAGGTCCACAATGATGCTAATCATGAAGGCAGTAGCACTAATGCACACTATGAAGAGGAAGATGGAAGCAGTGTAGTTGTAGAGTATATAGCATCCCTCTTGTTGAAATTAGAGAGTGTTCATAATGTTTCAGTTCGGTGCATTGATGAATTGGTTGATGATCTTCACTTCATAGCAAAATCTGCATGCATATCTTCAGTTAAAAGTATCATTGTTTCACATTTTAAGAAAAATAACCAAACCATTGATGACACTGTTGTTACATCTTTGGTGGAAGAATTGTGCAATTCCAATCCCCTAAGCTCAGCACTTAGTAGTGCTGGTCCTCTATCCTCATCGTTCAAGAGACGGAAGTATTATACAGAAAAATTTTAAGTTGTTGAGCCTGTTGAGTATGTCCTTGAACCAAATGAGAAGAGAAGTTTCCAGTATATTCCAATTCTTAAGTCTTTGATTCATATTTTGGGTAAAGAAGATCTTCGAGGAAAAAGTTCTGAGTAAAGAAAAGGACAAGCCATCTACTAAATATGAATCATATCAAGACGGTACAATCTATAAAGATAATTCTTTTTATTCTGAAGAACTAAGAATTACACTTGTACTGTACATTGATGACTTCGAAATTTGCAATCCACTGGGAACTTCAAGAAAGAAGCACAAGATTACAGCTGTATACTGGGTGTTTGGCAATATTCCACACTCATCTCGGTCAACTCTGAGCTCTGTGTACTTGGCCCTTTTATGTAAAGCAGTGGACATCAAAAGATTTGGTTATGAGGAAGTGCTTGCCCCTTTGTTAAAAGACATTGCTATCTTGGAGCGTGACGGCATCTACATTTCCTCGGTAGGACAAAATGTGAAAGGAAGTCTGTTTTGCGTTGCAGCAGACAATCTTGGGGCACATTCAATTTGTGGATTAGTGGAAAACTTTTCTGGTCCGTTCATTTGCAGATTTTGTCTTGGACAGCGATCAGAATATCAGATAAAGGAGGTGAGGTCTGGTGCCTTTCCGGCTCGCACCCAAGAAGCACATGCAACTCATGTATTGACTGTCAAAGAAAACCCTGCCTTGACACATTGTTTCGGTGTTAAAAAGGCTTGTCCATTGACTGAAAATCTGA
>NW_024041760.1:0-35101 GCF_014851395.1 Micropterus salmoides | reverse complement strand
TTATATTTATAGTTTTCGTATGTAATTTCATCACTAAATCTACTTCGGAGTAGTTTTGAGGTGAGAAATCAGCTGTGTAGATTTAAAATATTGACAATTTTACAAAAAGTGATAGCTTGAAATGTGTTTGAAAGTCTTCAAACAACCAGTTCCATTGAGGGCTACTATCTCTGGGTACTATCTGCGATGGAAAACGGAGCACGGCCAAGGCGAGGCGATTTGAGCTGGTTCTGGTAATGGAAAAGCACCATATCTGGATGGCTTTGCCCTGGCCTCCAGCACCACATGTAGCTGAGCCTCCATCTGCCCGGCTTCCAAGCCCACATTTTGTTAACCGTGAGTTTCTCTTTTCTCTCGTTAGAACCAATGTCCAGAAGAAGATGCTTCATTTCTCTCCAAGTTTTTCTTCTTCTGGTTCTTCTGGTACAAACAACACAGCTGAAACACTCAGATCCATGATCGCCATGATTGTGTTATATATATACACATACATATATATACATACATGCAAATATTTGATTATATCTTTTCATGTGACAACACTGAAGAAATGACACTCTGCTACAGTGTAAAGTAGTTTGTTTAACCGTGTAAATCTGCTGTCCCCTCAAAATAACACACTCAATATCACACAGCCGTTAATGTCTAAACTGCTGGCAACAACAGTGAGTGAAAATACTAATAATAATAATAATAATACATTTTATTACTGCATTTTATATTTAAGCAAATCCCAAAGTGCTACATGATAAAACAGATAGTGCTAAAAAATAAAAACACAGAGAGCATGAAAATAAAACAAAAACAATGAGGCAAAGGAAATGGTGAAGAGTTCAATCAAAAGCTCTCCTAAAAAGGTTTAAGGCCACAACAGCATCCACAGTCTGTGGTGTCCTCAGGTGGTCAGAGAGCGTTCCACAGATTGGGAGCAGCTGAGCAGAAAGCCGATCTCCCATTGTATGGAGCTTTGTCCTAGGAGGTTTCAGGAGATACGGCAGATGGGAGGCAGATTGGAGGGCTGTGGGGTGAGGAGTTCCTTGAGATGGGGGGTGGGCTTCACCATGGATGCACTGGTGGGTAAGGAGGGAGACCTTGTACTCAAACCTGAGTGAGACAAGAAGCCAGTGGAGTGATTTAAGGATGGGGATGATGTGGTCATGTTTGCACACTTTCAGCAGGATCCTAGCAGTGCTGTTCTGGATGTACTGCAGCTTCTGAAGGCTTTCTCAGGGATCCCGGTGAGGAGCAACATTGCAATAGTCCAGCCTGGAGGAAAGAAAAGCGTGGACAAGCTTTTCCACAGGTGGAAGAAGGAGGTCTTGTAGAGATGTTTGATGTGAGCCTGTGAAGTCAGATGAGAGTCCATTTTAAACCCAGGTTGGTGGCTGATGTTGAAAGTGGAATATTATGGACAGAGAAGGTGATGCTGGTAATGTCAGGTAACCATCCCTGGTGTGGAGTGTCGACTAAGATGACTTCAGTCTTTGAGCTGTTTAGTTGCAGAAAGTTTTGTTTCATCCACGCCTTTACCTCCTCCAGGCCGGTGGTCAGAGTGGCTGATGGCAGGACAGCAGATGGGGTTGGGTTTGTGAGGTAGAGTTGAATGTCATCAGCATAGCAGTGGAATGAAATTCCATGCCAGCTAATGACGTGGGGGGAGCATGTAGAGATCAGGGTGGGGCCGAGCACTGAGCCTTGAGGGACACCACAGGTAACATTAGGTGCCAGGGATTTAGCCTCTACCAAGGTGACATGCTCAGTTCTCCCAGTGAGGTAGGACAAGAGCCACTCATGGACAGAGTCAGAAAGACCGATAGTGGAATGTAGACAGCAAAGGAGGATGCTGTGGTCCACAGTGTCAAAAGCAGCAGCCAAGTCCAGGAGGATGAGAAGAGATGGGGAGCCAGTATCTGCAGACATCAGCAGGTTCGTGACCCTGACCAGGGCTGTTTCTGTGCTGTGGCCAGGGTGGAAAGCATACTGAAATTTCTCGAACAGGTTGTTTTGTGTTAGATGGTCCTGAAGCTGTACCGTAACACCTTTTTCCAGCACCTTGGAAAGGAATGGAGGTTGGAGATAGTCCTGTAGTTGGCTGTAGACTTCTGGGTCTAAGGTGGGTTTTTTGAGAAGTGGCCTGATGACAGCGGTTTTCAGTGTTGATGGAACATGGCCAGACTGGAGGAAGTGGTTAATGACCTTCGTGATGACGGGACTTATGGCATGGAGGTTGGATTTTACCAGGTCTATGGGGAAGGGGTCCAGGGCACAGGTGGATGGTTTCATCTTTTGATGATGTCCTCAACCTCTCGTTATGAGGTGGCAGAGAAACAGGCAGGTTGGGAAATCCCAAGCTGGATAGCAGGGATCAGGTGGTGTCTAACTTTTTTTCTAAAAAAAGTGATGAAATTGTTGCACCTCTCTTCTGTGGCTTCTGAATGAGATTGAGTTTGAGGATGTAATTTATAGTAGAGAAAAGTTGCTTGGAGTTGCCAGGGCTTTTGTTTATAATGTTGGAATACAACTGTGAACGTGCATCTCTCAGGGACCTTGCATAGGACTCATGTTCTCGGTAGGCCTGCCTATGAACAGTGATTCCTGATGCCTTGAGGTGCTGCTCAAGGAGTCACCCAGCTGTTTTAATTTTCCAGAGTTCGCAGGTGTACCAGGGGGCTGAGCATAAGAAGCTGACAGTTTTAGTTTTAACAGGGCGTGGAGATCTAGGAGACTGCTCAGAGATTGGAGAAGTCAACTGACTCAGTGACTGAGGAGAAATCAGCAGAGGGAGATGTTGCATGTCTATGGTCAAGGTGTCCGGGTTCATCTTTTTCAGGTCCCTATAGCAGATTTGACGCTTGTCTTTAGTGTGCGAGGAAAGGTGTGGCAGCTCCATTGAGATGGCCTTGTGGTCAGACACACCCAGATCATGCGCCAGAAGGATGCTAATGGGGGCGGAGTTAGAAATAACCAGGTCCAGTGTGTGCCCCAAGAGTGTGTGGGGACAGTGAGGCAGTCCAGTAGTTTCAGAAACTCAGCTGCAAAGTGGCAGCTGGGGTTGTCCACATGAATATTAATATCTCCAAGTATTCTAATGTTGGCAGAGGTGGTACAGAGTGTTGTGAGAAAGTCCTGTATGTCTGAGATGAAAGCTGAGTTGGGTTTGGGGGGCCGGTAAATAAGGAGCATTGTCATGGGGAAATGAGTTTTACATTTAAATGCTAGGCATTCACATGAGGACACTGTAGGCAGTGGGAGGGGAGAGAGCTCCAAGATCTGTCAATGTATGAAGCTAGGCCGCCACCACGACCAATGCTGCGGGCTTTCTCCAGGTAGCTGTAACCGGGTGGACAGACTTCATTTAATGCTAAGAAACCCCTGGCTGGTACCATGTTTCTGTTAGGCAGATGAAGTCTAATTCATGATGTGGTGTTTTATGAAGAATGCTGTATTTGTGAGGGATTGTGTATTGAAAAGTTCTATTTTGAGTATTGATGCTGTGGTGGATCTTTTGTAGAGGTTGTAGTACACTGGAATCCACTCCACGTTTTCTGGCCTGCTTGGTGTGCAGAGATCTCGCAGTGTTTCCCGTGTTGCTAGCACCAAAAGCGACAGTGCTCTGATGACCTGGCAGACGTGCAGCAGCGGTCCAGATGGATGGAATGTTTGAAGCAGGCTGGCCAGGCTGATGGTAATGAACTTTCGACCGGAACTTCTGTGGATGTAACGCAGACAGCGCTGAAGTCCAAGTTCTTCCATGCCTGCAATGCACGTTGGAATGGTGCAGTTGTTGAGAGTTAGCAGCTGTGGGATAGAGTACTTGAGCTTCATGCCGGTCGCCGAAAGTCTTAGCCTTGAGTAGCCATTAGCCAAACACAGAGATGGAGGACTGTCAGGCACAGCAAGAAGATTGTCCATATCATGGCAACGGGGTGCACGCGGCACGGAGGATTACCTGGATGCAACTGACAGCTAGCTACCAACTGCAGAGTTATCGCCCCATAGGCTCGAGGCCAAACCGGACCAGGACAGCTAGATGGCTGCCCCGGGAGTATACCTCCTGGAAGGGCGGAGAAGTCCTTAACCTGACCACTGACAGCAGAAAGGTGACCAACAATCCGCCGATGTAGGAGAAGATGGCAGTAGGTGAGTAAAGCCTTCAAATACATACTGATCAGTGCAAAAACACAAAAGAGAAATACTGTTTAGAATAAGAAAAAAACGAAAAAATGGGGGAGAAGCAGCGAACAACAAATGCCAGCGTCCTTTCCCCTCCTGTTGAAAGTGGGCCCAAAGTGTAACTATTATGGGTGGCCAGCATTATTTTCCAGCACTGTCTTAACCTTCTTGGGCATGGAGTTCACAAGAGCTTCACAGGTTGCCATTAGAGTCCTCTTCCACTCCTGCATGATGACCTCATGGAGCAGGTGGATGTTAGAGACCTTGCGCTCCTCCATCTTCAGTTTGAGGACACCCCACAGATGCTCAATAGGCTTTTGGTCTGGAGACATGCTAAGCCACTTAGGCATGTACTCACTTTTGTTGCCAGCGGTTTAGACATTAATGGCTGTGTGATGAGAAAATTTACACTGACTAGCTATACACTCACTACTATACACTAAAGGCAACCCTTTTGTTTTTGTCCCAGTTCATCATGAGCTGAACTCAAAGATCTAAGACGTTCTTTATGTACATAAAAGGTCTATTTCTCTCAAATATTGTTTACTAATCTTTCAAATCTGTGTTAGTGAGCACTTCTTATTTGCCTAGATAATCCATCCACCTCACAGGTGTGGCATATCAAGATGCTGATCAGACAAAATGGGTATTGCACAAGTGTGCTGCTATTATAGACATTTCAAATGTTAATAAACCAAACGAGTCATTACGCTCGGGTTGTGACGCTCAGATATATTGATCTATCGTGTTGTTTGATATCGTGCCGCTAGTTGCAGCTAGTAAAATTTACTTCAAAGCAAGGGGCACTTCCTGTCGGCTTTGAGGCACTGCAGGAATACCCAGCATACCAATCACAGTTCTTAAGGTCCGCATCACCCCGATGTGCAGTTAAATTTTTGAGGAGGTGCACGTCAGGCTATAGCTTAGGGTAGGGGGGCTCTGCAGAGGCTACACTGTCAATGTAACGCAAGTATAAATCACGCTTTAGGCTGGCCAATCAAAAATGTGCATTTTCACTGTATTTCACAGGACCCCCTGTACGCCACAGGGGGTCCTGAAACCAATCAGTATCTGGTTTGAGCACCCTTTGCCTCATGCAGTGCAACACATCTCCTATGTATTGAGTGGATCAGGTTGTTGATAGTGGCCTATGAAATGTTGGTCCACTCCTCTTCAATAGCTGTGCGAATTTGCTGGATATTAGCAGGGCCTAGAACATGCTGTCGTATATGCTGATCCAGGGCATCCCAAACATGATCAGTGGGTGACATGTCACCCATTGTTCTTAGTCTTTCACACCCAAGTTGGAAATCACTGCAACCAATTCTTTGTTATAGTGTACCGAGCACCTGGCCCGTAGTCTGAATTTTTATCTGAATTTGCAGAGTTTTGTCAACTTTAGTCCTTAAAACAGACAAAGTTATTATTGTAGGGGATTTTAATATTCATGTGGATGTTGAGAATGACAGCTTCAGTACTGCGTTTATCTCTCTGTTAGATTCCATCGGCTTCTCTCAGAGTGTTCATGAACCGACTCACTGTTTTAACCACACCCTCGACCTTGTTTTGGTGTATGGTATTGAAATTGAACATTTAGTGGTGTTCCCACAGAATCCCTCTTTGTCCGACCACTGTTTGATAACTTTTGAGTTTGTATTGCTGAACTACTCGCCATTGGGCAAAAATTTCTATACAAGATGTCTGTCTGATAGTGCTGTAGCTAAATTTAAGGATGCGATTCCATCAGCTCTAAATTCATTATCTAGTCACAAAGTAACGGAGGACTCCTATGCTAATTTCAGTCCCTCCCAAATCGATCATCTTGTTGATAGTGCTGCAGGCTCGCTGCGAATGACACTGGACTCTGTAGCCCCTCTAAAAAAGAAAATAATAAAAGCAAATTAAAGCAAATAAGGAATTGGCGTTCCACCAAACTGGAAAATTCTCGTTTCATCTGGCAAGATAGTCTTTAAACTTATAGGAAGGCCCTCCGTAATGCCAGAGCAGCGTACTACTCGTCATTAATAGAGGAAAATAGGAACAACCCCAGGTTTCTTTTCAGCACTGTAGCCAGGCTGACAGAGTCACAGCTCTATTGAGCCAAGTATTCCCATAGCTCTCAGTAGTTCCGACTAGATAAGTAGACGAGTAGATAAGTTACAGTGTTTCCCGTACGTTCAATTATTTGTGGCGTCCTGCCACAATAACAACGCTGACCGCCACACATTAATATTCTATTTTTTTTTACTAGGCCTATTTAAAACCGTATTTGAGCTGCAGGCAGCGCGTATTCACGCAGCACATCCTCTCGCTCTCTCTCCCTCGTTAATACAGCTGCACAAATCTGTCCAACACAACGCCGTCGATGTCAGTGACCCAGCTATTAAAAGTTATTAGCAAGCATGTAAGGAGCCTAGCTAATAAGGAGAGCTAAGTTAATGTTAGAATACAGTCATTCTGCGGGAGACACTGAGTGATGATAAGTTATTAACAGATGAGCTAATAAAGTCCAGTCAATAACTGAATTAAAACGGATTAATTTATTACTGAGATGAAAAGGTGCCACAAACACATTTAAATAGGTTACTGCCCCACAAAAGAGGAGGTGAGACTTAATCATGTGTGTTGACTCAGCAGGGATTATATTAAATACGTTGATCTACAGGAGAAAATATTTGAATGCCTGAGAGCCTCACTACATTATATTCTATTATAATTATATATTTTGAATTGTCACCTGACATTTCCACCATAAATTGGTGCAGATAAGATAAGAAAACTTTATTGTCTGTCAGAAATTTGTCTTTGACAAGACAGGCTCAAAAGAGATAAAAACACATATTAAACATAGATAACACATATAAAATATAGATACACTGAAGACAATTTAGCCACATTAGTTGTACAGACATGTGCAGAATATAAAAATGTGATATGTTCTATATGTGGTTGTTCAGTATAGTAATGGCCGTGGGAATGAAGGATTTTTTATATATGTTTTTCCTTGCAAGTGGGACTCTGTAGCGTCGACCTGATGGCATTAATTGGAAGGATTGGTTAAGTGGGTGGGTGGGATCTTGTGTGATTGTAGTGGCTTTGCTCAATACTGACCGGGTATGGAGTTCTGTTAAGGGAGTTTGAGGGGAGCCTATTATCCTACTAGCTTGATGTATTATTCGTGCAAGTTTGATTTTATGCTTAATAGAAAGGGAACTATACCAGGCTGCGATATTTAAAGTGAGTATGGATTCAATGAGTGGCCGGTAGACCCTAGATATAATGTCCTTGCTCACACTGAAGTTTCCTCAGCAGGTGTAAACGCTGCTGGGCTTTCTTAAACACAGTTTCTGCGTGCTGTGAAAAAGACAGAGATGTGTCCATCTCTGTCCCAAGATATTTAAAAACACAAAAAGGCAAAAATTGGAGGAGAAATTCACCAGAATGCAGGAAATTAAGTGTTTGATGCTCAAAATCTTCTGGGGGAGGACCCCATACCCCCCGCTTATTAAGTGCCCTATCCAAGTAAACTGTATCTGGCTTCACACAGTTTCTGGGAGGAACATTCACTTAAATATAATTACTTTTCACATGGCTTTTTTGTTACCTTTTCCGTGTTTTTAATAACAATAGTAACAATAAAAAAAATCAACAAAATTCAGGGCAAATAGCAAACATCTTTTTTGATGGTGGTGGTAAGGGACCTGGATAATGGATAGGGGGGCGCAGGCCCAAAAAAGGTTGAGAACCACTGATCTACACCATCAACCTGCCCTTTAGACCCCATCCTGACTAGGCTGCTTAAAGATGTTTTACCCTTAGTCAGCACTTCTATACTAGATATGATCAATCTATCTTTATCAACAGGCTATGTACCACAGTACTTTAAAGTAGCTGTAATTAAACCTCTTCTGAAAAAGCCCAAACTTGATCCGGATGTTTTAGCCAACTATAGACCTATATCTAACCTTCCATTTCTCTCTAAGGTTCTGGAGAAAGCAGTTGCTAAACAGCTGTGTGACTTTCTACAGAGCAATAGTTTATTTGAGGATTTTCAGTCAGGATTTAGAGCTCATCATAGCACAGAGACAGCACTGGTGAAAATTACTAACGACCTCCTTATTGCATCAGACAAAGGACTTGTCTCTGTACTGGTTTTATTAGATCTTAGTGCTGCATTTGATACTATTGACCATCAGATCCTATTGCAGAGACTGGAACATTTCATTGGCATTAAAGGAACCGCTCTAAGCTGGTTTAAGTCCTATTTATCAGATCGATTTCAGTTTGTACATGTTAACGATGAGTCCTCCATGCACGCCAAAGTTAGTCATAGAGTTCCTCAAGGATCTGTCCTCGGACCAATCCTCTTCACTTTATATATGCTTCCTTTAGGCAATATTATCATGAAACACTCCATAAACTTTCATTGTTGTGCAGAGGATACTCAGTTATATCTATCGATCAAACCAGATGAAACTCATCAGTTAGCTAAAGTCCAAATGTGCCTTCATGGATGACCTGTAATTTTCTAATGTTGAACTCAGACAAAACTGCGTCACATCCGTGATGCATTATCTAAAGATATAGTTTCCCTTGATGGCATCGCCCTGGCCTCCAGCACCATTGTGTGGAATCTTGGAGTTATCTTTGATCAGGACATGTCATTTAAGTCTCATATTAAGCTAATTTCAAGGACGCAGGATGCAGAAAAACTGGTCCATGCATTTGTTACTTCTAGGCTGGATTACTGCAATTCTTTATTATCAGGCTGCTCAAAAAGTCCATTAAGACTCTTCAGCTGGTCCAAAATGCTGCAGCACATGAGAGAGAAATATACATGACATTCCATCAAACTCATTTTTGACAGCTATTTCCGGTCCACCCCCCACACCGGATGTCTGTGTGTAACTGATAAGAGGGTTGCGTACATCCTTCCATTGTGTGTTTTTGACTGATAGTTGGAGGAGGTTTTTCATTGATTTAAAGACTTTATTAAGTAATAAAACTTGAATGAATTAACTAGTTGGTGTTTATGGCAATAAATTTATCATTAAAAAAGTATAGCAGTGAGTTATAAATAAAGGAGGAATCTCCGGGGCCAGCAAAGGATCAGTAGGAGGTTTCTTTGGAATCAAGTCAGTCTTTATTATTAAAAAGTGAAGAATAAATTGAAATAATGACAGTAAAGCAGTAAAATGGTATAACGGTGAGTAAAAATTAAACAGCATTATAAATTACCTTCAACAGCATGCAGCAAAATAAGAGTGAGCTCCAAAATTAAACTTAAGTTAAACTAAAATAAATCTTTGCTAAAGCTTTGTGTGACAAATTTACCATCATTAAAGAACTAAAGAATAAATTGAAATAATTACATTAAAATAGTATAACAGTGAGTTAAAATTAAACAGATTTTTTAATTACCTTCAAAATCTTTGCTAAAGCTTTGTGTGACAAATTTACCATCATTAAAGAACTAAAGAATAAATTGAAATAATTACATTAAAATAGTATAACAGTGAGTTAAAATTAAACAGCATTTTAAATTACCTTCAACAGCATGCAGCAAAATAAGAGTTAATATAAGAGAGTTCCAAAATTAAACTTTGTAAAATCTTTGCTAGTGCTTTGTCTTACAAACTTGCCATCATTATCACTCCAAAGCTGTAGCCTAGTCTTAAACTTGTGAGTCTTAAAACTTTAATCCTTCTAGAGTCTGTGTCTCTTCTTCTCTGTCCTCTCTCTTTCTGGTGTAGCATAGGCTGTGCAGGGTGAATTGAGGAATGTGCTCCACCCCCCGCACCTCCTTCCATCCCTCCCCTCCCTCTGTTTTCTCAATGAGCCACATCAAGTTGTGTGTTTTAACTGTCATTAGCATCTTCAGGTAATCTTGTAGACCAGTTATGGAATAGAGTTATCTATAACCCCAGACTCCAGTTGTTAAAAACGGTCTGGTTTTATCACAGAGTTCGTTTTCGAAACAGGAACCTATTTTTATCAGCCGGAGACAAGAGTTTGGAACTACAGACTATATATAATAATCTGGTTGTACCAGAAGTAACGGCCCCCAACCCCTCACCAGTTATTTCCCACATGCTGTCACATACAAAATAAGAGGGTGGGCAGAGTTCCCGTGAGCCAATGATAAGAGACTAGGAGGGGTTACCATAGGCCAATGATGGGGTCTGTGAAAATAAAACCAGAACATTGTCTTCAAGAAATTGCCAAGAGGGCACTTGGATCCTTGAGCAGTATCTACCTACCAAAGAGGGGACCTCCATGCGGTTAATTTTTTTCAGCTAATGAGTGTTTGTATCTCTTAAAGACTTCTTGTTTCTTTCAAAAATGGACATTTTAACATCAGTGTTAGTAATATTTAAACATTTCTCTGTGATACAAAATATTCAGGGCCACTTTATTGAGAATTTACAGTTTTACCTGTTATTCAGAAATAACTTGGATGCATGCACAAATATCAAAGATTGCAGTATTAGCAGCAAAAGATACTTTATCCAGGGTTCAATTATATAAAATGTCTTATTACACTAGTGCAGTCATTTAAACTTTCTCTTCAGGTTTGTCTGTGGTGCTTGGTCATTTGGTGAAGTAGGCCTTTTTAAAGGGCCTTCATCTTTATCTTATTTTGTATTTGCTCTTCATAATTATAAATCAGGACTAAAATGCGCAGCAGCATGATCCTATTTTTTAAGTAATCACTAAAACAGGTTTATCAACTTTTACTAAACCTTTGGAATAATTCTGTCCCCAAATATTGTGAAATGAAATTGACCAGTTATAGACAAGATTTCTATCAATTTTGCAATGTACTTGTTTCTTCAATCTAAATTTTATAGGATTGCATTTTATTTATTGACTGCATTCCAGAAACGTCCATTGTTGGCTGGCATGTAATGACACGGAGTTCCCTCTTAGTTCCTTCTTAGCTAGCATGGAGCGACACTCCAGCATGGATGAATTAAAGAATGGGGTATTTCTATTAAGAGAATATTGTAATCTAAACTAAATATTTAATTTTTAGTTACACTTACAAAATAAGGACAATTCTTATGTAGCAAAAAAACAAAACTACAAGTGTTAACAGCGTCCAAATAACTCTAAATGTAGTCTTTCAGTAACATATAGACTATGTCCCTCATTCTAAACTAAAGCCTTACTCATAACTAAGTCACTAGTCACGCTAACAGGCCTCCTCTTTCCCTTTAGTAAAAAAAGCTAGAATTATAAAAAAAATTATAGTTTACAACTTCATCAACTGGAAACTTCAAGAGCTAAAGTTTGATCCTTCTACTGAGAACCAGCTGCCTTTTGCTAATTAGGCTTTATTAGACTATTACAGAGGTCATGAAATCCAGAACCCTTCCCTTGGGGATGAAGTATTCAAATGCTAGTTAACTACTTTGTTGACATAACAGGACAGTAGTTTTCTGTTGATGAAAATAAAACAGAAGGTTATAATAAATCTCCTACAGGTAAAAGAATAAAAATCAGCTTCTTTATTTTGGCTCAACCGTGATCTGTGCTAATAACACTTATTGCACGTTCCAAAGCTCAACAGGAACCAGCAGCTTCAACAACAAAAGTCTGTAACAATATCTATCATATGGCTTTTTTTTTTATGTAATGCCCAGATTTACCACGGGGTTCTTGACTAGCCAGAACAGGATGTTCAGCAGTCTTACACTGTTTCATTGCAGGTCTTGCATTCAACCATAGTGGCTAGTTTGCCCTTGACAATAAGGTTTTAGTAAAAAGTCTCATCACTGCTGCGACCTCTTTTTTGAGACCATGCTGTTTCTATTTTTTTTCTAGTGTCCCCTTCCATAGCATTTTTCAGAGACACTACAAAAGAGGAAAACAGATTGCCATCGATAACCCAAACTCTAGGGTTAACTCGTAATTTTCATTACATTTGTTATGTAGTAAATCTACAACTGCAAAGCAATTTAGTGATCCCTACCATGTAGTGATCAAATGCCAATGCTCTCTCTCTCTTCCCCATATTTAAAATGTGTAAAACTAATACCGCAAAACTCATCAGGATCAATCTTCTATGTGTAAGTTAACATGTTGCATATTTTACCCTTGCTACTAAGAGTTAGTACATGACACGCAACATTAGTCCTCATTTTCCGAGCTGCTTTCTGAGCTGCTTTTGTCAAGCTTTGTGAGACGTGAAAACATTTATTTCAGCCCCACAATGTTTCTACATCACTGAAAAGAGCATGTGAAAATCTAGTTTTGGGGAGAAGTCTGTTTTTGCTTGTGATAAGCTAGCCCAAATCACACCATCAAAACTTCTAGTTTCACATTTAAAAAATCCTGCCCCCGCCTTCATACTATTTACCTGTTTTGTGAAGCACATGCAGGAAGGATTGAATTACAATCAGCAGTGGTTTTACATGTCAACATTAGGTTATTGCAGAACAACAAAGAAGCCCCCTGCTGTGAAGAAGCATTTTGAGTAACAGAATTACATATCATGACAAATACATTAGTATGTACCACCGGTTGTTGTGGCACTAAAAACTGAGTTGATGGCTCACTATGACTCTGAACTGATAGTAAAACACATACTTTTGTATTTGTATTGTGTATTTACCATGGGGTTCGTGCCCTTCCCTTCTCATGTTCGCCTGTTTGTCCCTCTCGTCTGTGTTCTTGTTACACGGTGCAAAAGAAAAAATCTTATCCATTCTAACCAAAACAATACATATGTATAAATATTTACAACTTTACTACAAGTGTTATGTCAGTTACAGGATATTATAAATCTAAAACTTCAAAGCAATGTTAATTACATTTTCATTAGCTTCAGAGTTTTCTACAGCAGCTGGCTAGGAGGTGTATTAAGTCATCTGGAAAGGGACATCATGAAAGTGATGTCAATTTTTAGTGAAGTTATATGTTATGGGCAGTTATCTGACCAAATAGCAAGTGAAAAGGACAAATGCTTGAGTGACAAAAACAATGCAAAGCAGGAGAGCAAGAGTCAGAGAGACCAAACTGACATAGGTTTATATGGGGACAAGCAGCTGTACTGTCCAACAAAATACTAATGATGACACTAATTTTAAATTTAAAGTTTGGTGATGTTGACACTGACTTGCATTAAAATAGCTTTAAAAGCGGCTTGCTAGTTAAACATTTCTATTGGGGCATACCTGTAGAGATGTGCCTTCCAGAGCGGTTTTAATATATTGGGGAGGAAAATAAAAACATGTATTAAGAATATATTTAACATAATAATTTAATAGAAATACGGTAGCTTTGCTTAGCCTACATGCAATGAATCAATGGCCTGACTCTCTCCATCCCTGCAGAATGTACAGGCTAGTATACCACCATATAGTTGATCATGTGTTATACGCTAATTCCAACGTTTCTTTTCTTGATTCCCATGTGGAGAGAAAACTTTTTAAATGACGTGTACATTTTGACTGGTTTTCCACAAATGTAGCAGTAGGTTATATTACTTACTAAAGAGGATGTCTTTAAAGACTGGATGTACTGATCGTCACCAGTTTCAGCACTATCCTTAACAGACGTGTCTTCAGTATTTCCATTAAGAGCTTTAGCCCGAACTCCTGGTACTTGTACTTGCTTCATTTCCCTACAAGTGTTGTGTTGACTGCAGTCTTAGTGTTGGACATTTTAATATTAAGTTCTTCTGAGGGTTGCAAATATTTTGAACGTCCTGCTGTGCTTTCCCATGAACTAGTCTGATTGACTGTAAGAATCAGGTACATATTCCTCCTCTGATAAATTCTATTCACTTGGACTTGGTTCTTAAAAAAAGTTTAAAAAGGTCTTAGTGAGTACATAACTTTGAGAATAATTCCGCAATGACACTTACGAGCCTACCTAACTATTAACATGTTTAAGCTTAAATATAGATTTTTGCTGTTGAAAGTAAATAACAAAACTCATTGTATCACGCATAATCTATACTGATAATCATTTAGATGCTTAATTTGGTTGTTTGTTTTGAAGCATGTGCAATTCATCGGTTGGGTTGATTTTTTCACTTCACTTTAATTGAGGTGCAAATTGATGTTTGTGTGTCTCTTTGTTATTTATCAAGAGAATTAGTACTAAAACTTTGCAAAGAGGTACAAACATAAGATTCTAAATGGGAGACTGTATAGTTTGTACATGGAAGCCAATTTGACTTTTTATATGGATGTATGTGTTTAAAGTAATTCAGATTGTTTGTGAAGAAAATGGTTGCTGCATACTTGTTGGATTGCAACCTGCAAGACTTAAGATAGTTGAATAGACTGCTGAAAGTGTTAAATATTTGTCTAGATACCGTTTGGTCCACACTGTCTTTGGTGTGCATTTTGGTGCCATCCATGTTGACTTCAATGTTCATGTGCACTAGAGTAGCTCTAAGTTCTTCACCAAATTAGAAGTGTAATTTGCTAATGAAAATGTAATTTCATAATCAATACTGTTGTCAGCACAACGGTCAACTTGAGGAGGGCTCCTCAGCAGTACCAGCCTTGGAAAATGTGCCAGATGAACCCTTTTCCCCTCTTATGTGGCGTGGTGTGAGATGTAAAGGGGAGTATTTTAATAAATAAATGTTGCATTCATGAATGCTTAACTTTAAACATAATAAGTAATAGTCTTATCTTCTGTAAGAATGCTATTTCAGTGAAGGTGGTAGTTAAGTGTTTTAATTTAACTTAAAACAGTTCAGAGTCATAGTGAGCCATCAACTCAGTTTTTAGTGCCACAACAACCGGTGGTACATACTAATGTATTTGTCATGATATGTAATTCTGTTACTCAAAATGCTTCTTCACAGCAGGGGGCTTCTTTGTTGTTCTGCAATAACCTAATGTTGACATGTAAAACCACTGCTGATTGTAATTCAATCCTTCCTGCATGTGCTTCACAAAACAGGTAAATAGTATGAAGGCGGGGCAGGATTTTTTAAATGTGAAACTAGAAGTTTTGATGGTGTGATTTGGGCTAGCTTATCACAAGCAAAAACAGACTTCTCCCCAAAACTAGATTTTCACATGCTCTTTTCAGTGATGTAGAAACATTGTGGGGGTGAAATAAATGTTTTCACGTCTCACAAAGCTTGACAAAAGCAGCTCGGAAAATGAGGACTAATGTTGCGTGTCATGTACTAACTCTTAGTAGCAAGGGTAAAATTTGCAACATGTTAACTTACACACAGAAGATTGATCCTGATGAGTTTTGCGGTATTAGTTTTACACATTTTAAATATGGGGAAGAGAGAGAGAGCATTGGCATTTGATCACTACATGGTAGGGATCACTAAATTGCTTTGAAGTTGTAGATTTACTACATAACAAATGTAATGAAAATTACGAGTTAACCCTAGAGTTTAGGTTATCGATGGCAATCTGTTTTCCTCTTTTGTAGTGTCTCTGAAAAATGCTATGGAAGGGGACACTAGAAAAAAAAATAGAAACAGCATGGTCTCAAAAAAGAGGTCGCAGCAGTGATGAGACTTTTTACTAAAACCTTATTGTCAAGGGCAAACTAGCCACTATGGTTGAATGCAAGACCTGCAATGAAACAGTGTAAGACTGCTGAACATCCTGTTCCCCTTCGAGGGAACTCGAACTGCGTCGGTTACGACACTATGGGAACGCCTCTAGGCGAAGCAGGTCTGAACGTGAATGAAATCACTCCAATCCTATTGGCCTGTTGCTAGAACGGTAAGGTGTGACGGAATAACCGGAGGAGTATAAAGCACACCTGTACACACTCATCATTAGCTTTTTTCTATTCAGCAGGTGCTCTGTATGTTGTTTGAAGAAAGCTCCAGTCCTACAAGCAGTGTGTCTTACCTGAAGAAGAAGTCTACCAGCATGTCCGGCAACCAGATGTACAGAAGGTTTGTTTTTTCTTGCCCTCGGTACTCAAGTGGGCTGCCTGCGCCCGTTGCGAAGCCCTTTCCGTGCGGGTACTGAGGTACAGCATGGCTCTCTTTCCGAGGATGGCCGGATGTGTTTTCCCCGTGGCACGGGCCCTGCGGCCGCTGAGGCGGCCCGGCGGCTTCACTCATAGGGTTCACAGCGTGATCTGTCGGAGGATTTCGGGACAGCTGAGGCTTTTTCCCGACCTTCATCCGCTGGCTCCGACGCTTCCTTTCCTCGTTCGGGAGCCCGTTCTCGGCTTCTCCCGCTCGCGGTTTGGATCCGAGACACTGCAGCAATCCGACTCCGAGGAGGCGGACGTGCTCAGCGCAGTGGACGATGACTTCCGGGTGTCGGGGCGGCGTCATCTGGCCGCGCTCGACTATGACGTGCTGCTGGAGGTGGTGACTAGAGCTGTGGCTACGCTCAACATCAACTGGCCACGGGAGGAGCAGACACCACAGGCTAGTGGTAGCTTGATGAAAGGTTTCTTAAGCACCACACGCCACCTCCACGCCGGTCTCTGCCATTCTTTCCTGAAAAGAAAGTACATGATGAACTGAGTAATCATGGGGCAGACCCTTCTCTACATGGCTTTCCACACCCCGATCACTGAACTACAGTAATGTGATGGGGGTTAGGGACCGTGGTTATGGGAGGATGCCTCGGGTGGAGGATGAGCTTGCGAGCTATCTCTCCCCTCGACTTGCGTCCTCCCTGGAGAAGCCGGCGTTACCATCCAAACCATGTCGCACCACATCCACGCTCGTGGGGAAGGCGTACATGGCAGCGGGCCAGGCAGGTGCGAGCTTGCACACCACGGTGCTTCAAGCCTACCAAGCCAACCTGCTACAGGAGATGGTTCAGAGGGGGGGTCCCTCCGAGGAAGATCTGGCGGAGCTTCGCAGAACCACGAAGCGTTAGACGCAGTGCGAAGCGTTCCGCCAGTACCTCCCTCGCCAGTCTGGACCCAAGGCAGCTAAGGCTGCCAGGCGTAGGTCCCTTCCCTCTACGAGCTCCTACGGAGAGGAGAGGAAGCAGAGTGTCGCTTCTCGGGGGCCCCCCCGAGGAGCTGGGGCAGCGAGACGGCGCTCTCACCCTCAGCCGTCTGAGAGACGCGATCTGAGGACCGTCATCCAGTCCCGACGGAGCTCAGGGAAGACCGGGGTAGGGGAGTCTTTCTCCCCTCCCGCACACCCCCCACCCCCCCCGGAGGCCGACCGAGGTCCCCTCCGCCGTGGCAACAGGTGATGTTATCCCGCCGTTTACACGTTCATGACGCACCTGCCACCATCGAGTCCGCGCCGTACTGCCTGCCCCGAGGGTTTGCAGGCGGACGGCATCCCGACTCACTCACCGTGGATCTTTGGCGGCTCCCCCCTGCCGTTCCGGGGCTTCAGGGGTCCACCAGAAGATCACACGAGACACCGATGGCAGACTTTGCAGACGCTTGGCGGAGCCTGACGAACATTTCTCCGCGGGTCCTGCGCACTGCCATAGATGGGTATCGACTACAGTTCAAAACCCGCCCTCCAAATTCAACAGAAGAGAGGGGTGGTTTGGACTGTGGTCCGCCCGAGCAAGGTCCGGTGTTGGGACAGGAAGTTTGTACTCTGCTGAGGAAAGGGGCCGTGGAACGTGTCTCCCCCCCAGACAGAGACACCGGTTCTACAGCCGGTACTTCATAGTCCCCAAGAAGGACGGAGGGCTGCGTGCCCTATTTTGGATCTGCGGGTTCTAACCGGTCTCTGAGGAGATTCAGGTTAAAGATGCTCATCATCCCCGCCACCGTGACGCACATCCAATCTGAGGATTGGTTCGTCACGATAGATCTAAAGGACGCCTATTTCCAGGTCTCCATCCGTCCTTCTCACAGGAAGTTCCTGAGGTTTGCCTTCGGGGGTGTGGCTTACCAGTATCGGGTTCTTCCATTCGGCCTGGCACTTCCCCTCGCACATTCACCAAGTGTATGGATGCAGCACTGGCCCCGCTGAGGCTCCGGGGCATCCGGATTTCAACTTCATCGATGACTGGCTCATCCTAGCCCAGTCTCGAGAGTTGGCGGTTCGGCATCGAGATGTCGTTCTGGCTCGTCTGCGGCGTTTAGGGCTGAGGCGCAACGCAAAGAAGAGCGTGCTGGCGCCCACCCTACGGGCTATATTCCTAGGGGTTGCATGGGATTCGACAACGATGCGGGCACAATTGTCTCCGGCACGTGTCGACACCATATTGGCTGCTGTGAAAGGGGTGAAGTTAGGCCACGCCATCACTATGAAACACTTTCAACGAGTGTTGGGTCTCCTGGCGGCTGCGTCCAGCGTAATACCATCTGGACTGCTGCACATGAGACCCCTGCAGTGGTGGCTAAGGAACAAGGGTTTTTCCCCGAGGGGAATCCTCTCCGTCTGGTTTGGGTTACGCGCAAGTGTCTTCGTTCCCTATCAGTTTGGAAGGAAACTTGGTTCCTGTCCCAGGGGCCCGTGCTGGGAGGGTCTTGTCGCCGGCTGGTTCTTTCGACAGACGCCTCCCTCACGGGCTGGGGCGCGGTCATGGACGGCCGCTTTGCAAGGGGATCCTGGCAGGTGCATCGATCCGAGTGGCATATCAACTGTCTCGAGATGTTGGCGGTGTTCCAGGCTCTAAGGAGTTTCCTGCCCGATCTCCAAGGCCACCATGTCCTGGTTCGTTCCGAGGAGAACAACACAGCGGTGGTGGCCTATCTGAATCACCAGGGCGGTCTGTGCTCGCGCCCTCTGGACAGACTGGCGCGTCAGATCCTCCTGTGGTCCCAGCAGAGGTTACTATCGCTCAGGGCGATGTATCTCCTGGGGACGCAGAATCAGGGAGCAGACCTGCTGTTGAGGCAGGGGCTGAGGCCCGGGGAATGGAGACTTCACCCCGAAGTGGTGGAGCTCTTGTGCGAAGAGTTCGGCCCCATAGACGTGGATCTGTTTGCGTCTCAAGAGACTACGCACTGCCCGCTATGGTTTCTCTCGTTCCTCCAGCCCTGTTGGGTCTGGACGCCATGGTACATGTACTGTACGCTTTTCCCCCAGTCGCTCTGCTCCCGGGGTTCTGGAGCGGGTCCGCCAGGACAATGTCGGCCTACTGCTCGTAGCCCCGTTCTGGCCAACCCGGGTGTGGTTCTCGGACATCATGTCGCTCCTGGACGGCCCGCCGTGGCGGGTCCCTCTGAGGAGAGACCTGCTGTCCCAGGGCCGGGTTCTTCACCCTTGCCCCGCCATATGGCGACTGTGGGTCTGGCCCCTGTGGGGGCACAGTACCTAGAGGTGGGTCTAACAGCCGGAGCAGTCGAGACCCTCCTGAGCTCCAGGGCCCCGTCCACACGGAGGATGTACGGCCTGAAGTGGAGTGTTTTCTCCACTTGGTGTAGGGAGCGGTCGGTGGACCCTGTTACCTGCCCGGTGGTTCAGGTACTTGAGTTCCTCCAGGACTGGTTCTCTGCTGGTCTTTCCCCTTCCACCCTCAAGGTGTACGTGGCAGCTATTTCATCTTTCCACACCCCTCTGAGGGAGGGGTTCTTGGGGAAACTTCCCTTGGTTGTACGTTTCCTCCGTGGTGCCCGGAGGATGAGACCTGCGACTCGGTCCAAGGTTCCCACTTGGGATCTGGCAGTGGTTCTTGGGGCGTTGGCTGAGGCCCCCTTCAAACCCCTGGAGTCAGCTGAGGCTACGCACTTGACCCTCAAGATGGCCTTTCTCCTTGCTATCACCTCTCTGAGGAGGGTGGGGGAGCTCCAAGCGCTTTCGGTTTCCCCGCAAAGCCTGGAGTTTGTCCCGGGGAATATTAGGGCTATCCTGCACCCTCGTTCAGGATACATCCCTAAAGTGCCTTCTTGTGCGGCAGGGTCCACAGTGCTGCAGGCATTTCATCCTCCACCTCATGTGACGGCGGAGGACGGGAGACTTCATCTGCTCTGCCCTGTCAGAGCACTGAGTATTTACACTCTGAGGTCCTCCCGTTGGAGGAAGGCTGACCAGCTGCTAGTGTGTTTTGGGTCTCCCAGGGCCGGGCTCCCTGCATCCAAACATACTATTAGCAACTGGATTGTTCAGACTATTTCCCTGGCCTATCAGGTGCGCGGTTTGCCTTCACCTGTGGCTGTGAGGGCTCATTCTACCAGAGGCAAGGCGGCCTCTCGAGCCCTCCTTTCCGGGGCCTCTTGCAGGATGTTGTTTAGCGGCTGGCTGGGCCACTCCGCACACATTCATTCGGTTTTACAGTCTTGACCTTCCTTCGGCACCTGGCACTCGTGCGCTCTCCTCTTAGTCGTGCCACATTATTGCACACAGGGGCAGGTGGGGTTTTCGGCACGGTTTAGTGGGTATCTCGAAGGGGAACGTCTCGGGTTACGTATGTAACCCTGGTTCCCCGAGAAGGGGAACGAGAGACTGCGTCGGCCCGCCGCACCTCTCTCCCCGCCTGAAGTGCCTGCTTCATAGTTTAAGCTAATGATGAGTGTGTACAGGTGTGCTTTATACTCCTCCGGTTATTCTGTCACACCTTACCGTTCTAGCAACAGGCCAATAGGATTGGAGTGATTTCATTCACGTTCAGACCTGCTTTGCCTAGAGGCGTTCCCATAGTGTCGTAACCGACGCAGTCTCTCGTTCCCCTTCTTGGGGAACCTGGGTTACATACGTAACCCGAGACGTTCTGGCTAGTCAAGAACCCCGTGGTAAATCTGGGCATTACATAAAAATAAAAAGCCATATGATAGATATTGTTACAGACTTTTGTTGTTGAAGCTGCTGGTTCCTGTTGAGCTTTGGAACGTGCAATAAGTGTTATTAGCACAGATCACGGTTGAGCCAAAATAAAGAAGCTGATTTTTATTCTTTTACCTGTAGGAGATTTATTATAACCTTCTGTTTTATTTTCATCAACAGAAAACTACTGTCCTGTTATGTCAACAAAGTAGTTAACTAGCATTTGAATACTTCATCCCCAAGGGAAGGGTTCTGGATTTCATGACCTCTGTAATAGTCTAATAAAGCCTAATTAGCAAAAGGCAGCTGGTTCTCAGTAGAAGGATCAAACTTTAGCTCTTGAAGTTTCCAGTTGATGAAGTTGTAAACTATATTTTTTTATAATTCTAGCTTTTTTTTACTAAAGGGAAAGAGGAGGCCTGTTAGCATGACTAGTGACTTAGTTATGAGTAAGGCTTTAGTTTAGAATGAGGGACATAGTCTATATGTTACTGAAAGACTACATTTAGAGTTATTTGGACGCTGTTAACACTTGTAGTTTTGTTTGTTTTTTTGCTACATAAGAATTGTCCTTATTTTGTAAGTGTAACTAAAAATTAAATATTTAGTTTAGATTACAATATTCTCTTAATAGAAATACCCCATTCTTTAATTCATTCATGCTGGAGTGTCGCTCCATGCTAGCTAAGAAGGAACTAAGAGGGAACTCCGTGTCATTACGTGCCAGCCAACAATGGACGTTTCTGGAATGCAGTCAATAAATAAAGTGCAATCCTATAAAATTTAGATTGAAGAAACAAGTACATTGCAAAATTGATAGAAATCTTGTCTATAACTGGTCAATTTCATTTCACAATATTTGGGGACAGAATTATTCCAAAGGTTTAGTAAAAGTTGATAAACCTGTTTTAGTGATTACTTAAAAAATAGGATCATGCTGCTGCGCATTTTAGTCCTGATTTATAATTATGAAGAGCAAATACAAATAAGATAAAGATGAAGGCCCTTTAAAAAGGCCTACTTCACCAAATGACCAAGCACCACAGACAAACCTGAAGAGAAAGTTTAAATGACTGCACTAGTGTAATAAGACATTTTATATAATTGAACCCTGGATAAAGTACCTTTTGCTGCTAATACTGCAATCTTTGATATTTGTGCATGCATCCAAGTTATTTCTGAATAACAGGTAAAACTGTAAATTCTCAATAAAGTGGCCCTGAATATTTTTGTATCACAGAGAAATGTTTAAATATTACTAACACTGATGTTAAAATGTCCATTTTTGAAAGAAACAAGAAGTCTTTAAGAGATACAAACACTCATTAGCTGAAAAAAATTAACCGCATGGAGGTCCCCTCTTTGGTAGGTAGATACTGCTCAAGGATCCAAGTGCCCTCTTGGCAATTTCTTGAAGACAATGTTCTGGTTTTATTTTCACAGACCCCATCATTGGCCTATGGTAACCCCTCCTAGTCTCTTATCATTGGCTCACGGGAACTCTGCCCACCCTCTTATTTTGTATGTGACAGCATGTGGGAAATAACTGGTGAGGGGTTGGGGGCCGTTACTTCTGGTACAACCAGATTATTATATATAGTCTGTAGTTCCAAACTCTTGTCTCCGGCTGATAAAAATAGGTTCCTGTTTCGAAAACGAACTCTGTGTGATAAACCCAGACCGTTTTTAACATCCGGAGTCTGGGTTATAGATAACTCTATTCCATAACTGGTCTACAAGATTACCTGAAGATGCTCATGACAGTTAAACACACAACTTGATGTGGCTCATTGAGAAAACAGAGGGAGGGGAGGGAGGGAAGGAGGTGCGGGGGGTGGAGCACATTCCTCAATTCACCCTGCACAGCCTATGCTACACCAGAAAGAGAGAGGACAGAGAAGAAGAGACACAGACTCTAGAAGGATTAAAGTTTTAAGACTCACAAGTTTAAGACTAGGCTACAGCTTTGGAGTGATAATGATGGCAAGTTTGTAAGACAAAGCACTAGCAAAGATTTTACAAAGTTTAATTTTGGAACTCTCTTATTTTGCTGCATGCTGTTGAAGGTAATTTATAATGCTGTTTAATTTTAACTCACCGTTATACCATTTTACTGCTTTACTGTCATTATTTCAATTTATTCTTCACTTGTTTAATAATAAAGACTGACTTGATTCCAAAGAAACCTCCTACTGATCCTTTGCTGGCCCCGGAGATTCCTCCTTTACTTATAAATCACTGCTATACTTTTTAATGATAAATTTATTGCCATAAACACCTACTAGTTAATTCATTCAAGTTTTATTACTTAATAAAGTCTTTAAATCAATGAAAAACCTCCTCCAATTATCAGTCAAAAACACACAATGGAAGGATGTACGCAACCCTCTTATCAGTTACATACAGACATCCGGTGTGGGGGCGGGACCGGAAATAGCTGTCAAAAATGAGTTTGATGGAATGTCATGTATATTTCTCTCTCACGTGTTCTGACAGGAACCAGGAAAAGAGATCACATTTCTCCTGTCTTAGTTTCTCTGCATTGGCTTCCAGTAAAATCCAGAATAGAATTTAAAATCCTTCTTCTCACCTACAAAGCTCTTAATGGTCAGGCACCATCTTATCTTAAAGAGCTCATAAGCTGTGTCTCAATTCAGGGACTGCATCATTCAAAGGCTGCATTTGAAGACCAAATACGTCACTGTCGATGCGACTAGGCTGTCCCATTCGAAGGCTGCTTCAAATGTGGCCTGAGAAATGCAGCCTTTTTTTCCTCCATTTGGAGGATCAACAGCTGGATCCTTCACAGCCCCAGGTATCCCAAGATTCATTGTGCACCGGTTGATTGTCCCAGCGTAAATAATGGTGTCGGCTGTGTCTGTTGAGCCCCCTGGATTTTACCTATAAATGTAAGTATTAGATTTCATCTCGCTCCAAAAAAATAACAAATAAAAGCGCAGTATGTTATTTAAAGAATAGGATTGTGGCAAAAGTTAACATGAGTTGATTGATTAGCTGGTCAGCCAACGTAACCTGAGGTTCTTGATGTGCTAACTGGGCTGGGCGAGTTACAACTTAAAAAATAAAGCCTTTATTCACTTAAAATCGAAGAGGTTCAGAGTCTGACCTTCGTCTTACCGAGATTGTGGCGATATTATACGTCGCTTATACTTATATTACTTACATATTGTGTACATAAAAATACCACGTAACGTTAGACTGATGTAACATTAGACAGGTTGTGAACCCTGCTTGGACAGTTAACGTTAGTAGCCGTTGCAAAAACCTTGAGATATAGTACACAGTTAATGTAACTAGGTAATTTTGCGATTTATGCTGCTTACTGTTTGGTGATGTGAAGCAAAAATCTTACTTGAAAATTTCATCTTGTTTTAGGGAGCAAGGAGCAAACTGCCCTCTTTATTAAACTGAGGGGGGAGAGCGACCACCCTTTTGATATATCTGCATTTAATCATTGTGTACTTAAAGTTACAGTTAAATGAGCCCCCATCCTATTCAAAGCCTGTAACAATAATACAACTAGCAGATGGGGCAGCCCTTTGTTGTGTTTTTGTGTCTCTGTCCTGCCCTGTCACCTTTTCCAGTCTTCAAAAAATTACCATTTCTTTTGTTTCTCCTGTGATTAGGACAATTTTGGAGAAAATGGGCCTGTGGGGGAAGGTGATTTCCCTCCAAGCAAAAAAAAGTGGGACAATTTTTTAAAAAGTATGTATGTGTGATTTTATATTTATATATTCATTATATTTTTTTTGTGTAAATCGTTCATTATGTAGCATAAAGGGAACTACAAACTGCATTCATCTTACAACCCTGTTTTAATATAATAATAAGAAATTTACCTTGTACGTCGTATATTCATTTCATTCATTTTAGCCATGCCTGTTAACAAACACAGTTGCTGAAATTAGTTTTTCTGCTGTTGTTATTTACCATGATTGATTTCCTGTGCCTAGGATTGCAAGTGTCCAGGGTCAGGAGAGGGTGTAGGGGGGAAGCCCACTGCTGCAACTTGGCCCTGGTTTGTCCTCATGGATGAGGTGTTGGGACAGAAGCATTCCACCTCCCCACCTGTCGTAATTGCCTCTATCCCTGAGGACACACCAGGGCCAAGTGCTGCAGTGGGTGACCAGGAGGAGGAGCAGGAGGAAGAGGAGCAGGAGGAGAGCCAGCCGAGAAAGAGAAAGAGGGACAGAGAGGATGAGCTGCTTCAGCTTCTCAAGGAAGACATGAGGTTGCAGAGAGAGGCAGAGGTGAGGATGGACAGGCTGTTCTCTCTACTAGAGAAAAATAAATCCTTACATAATTTATATACAATATTTATTAATCAATTCAAATAAAATATTTGTTAAATAAATGATTTTATTTTCTTTTGAACTATTTACAACATATTTACAACATTTATTCCACTGAGCAGGGAGACCCTGGTGATGATGCTGGACCTGGATGAGCTGCCACAATAAAGACCCTGGTGTGTTCTGTGACCGTCTCCAAACCATTCTCCCACTCATCCACTGCCTCGTCCTCCTCAGGCTCATCCTCTGGGGCCACAATTTCACCAGCCCCAAGGCAGATGTTGTGGAGGATGACACATGCTGTTATGGCCTGAAATGGTTAAAAATATATTTCAGTCTGGAAAAAAACATCCGTCTGCAAGGATGAAATGCCCTTGAGGAGGGTAGAGTGAACTCCTGTACAGTGGGCTGTAGCGGAGCACTCTGGAGTCGTGGACCGACCCAGGTCAGCCCACGCAGGTGTCAATGAAGCGGCCCTGATGGTCACAGACAGCCTGCAGGATGAAGGATGAAAACAGTTTCCTGTTCCTGTAGCACTGACCATCAGGGCCGCTCGGTGGCTTGATGCGGACATGGCAGCCGTCGAGTGCTCCAGCTGCTTTAAAAAAGGCTCTGTTTCTTGCCAGCCCTGCAAACCCACGGGATATCGGTTGTAACTCATCCTGGGTCTTCGGTAGGTGGATGACTTTGTGGCGAATGGCCACCACCTCCTCAGTGAATCTGGACGATGTGGTGGACAGTGGATCGAGGCATTGCAAACACTCTGGAGACCACCCTGTATTATGCCACACTTGCCAGCCAGAAGAGAAACCCCAGGGTCTCAATGGTGACACCCCATCCATCTCTCTGTTCCTGGTTTAGGCCCAGTAACACTCCCAGGGCCTCCCTGCTCAACCGGAAATCGGGCCGTGTCCTGCTGGCTAAAAAACCTGTCCAGCACAGGAACACTCAGATTTATCCTGCAGTACAGGGGCCGGGGCTGGTTTAGGGAGAAAAAGGAGAAATAGTAGTAGTAAATAATAGTAGTAGAAATAAACTACGTTAATTGTGGTTAACATCACTGTTAGCTTTAGCAAGCCTATAGTACCTAAATACATATAAAATGTAAAGTTTTCTTAGTTACTTTCCCCCGTATTTACCTGGCCAGGGTCCTCTCTCAGCCTGAGATAGTCATGATCCTGTCTGTGTGTCTTGTTTGGGAGTCTGAGTTTAGTTCCATGTCCTTAGTTCATGTTTTGGTATTCATTCCTGGTCCTTGTTTGTATTATTGTGATTTGGTCTCCTCTGTGTTCTAGTTCTGTGTTCTTGTTTAGGTTCTGGTTCTTTGTAACTTGTGTGTGTTTCTGTCTTCTTGGTTATTCACTCTGCCCCATGTCTGCTTGTCTAGTGTTCTCTCTGTTTCCCCCTGCTGTCTCTCTGCCTCGTTAGTCCTGATCCCGCTCACCTGTGTTGCTCCCGCCGCGCTCGTTAGTCCCTGTGTATATGTATGCCTGCTTGTCTCTCCAGTCTTTGTCACGTCCTTGCGTCTAAAGTTGAGTGTTCCTGCCTGTTCCTTTGTCTTCCTTGTTCTGGATTAGTCCCTGTGTTTTGGATCACCTTGTGTTCTGGACTACCTTTGTTGGACTTTGCCCCGAGCTCCTTGTAAGCCTGTTTAAGTTAGTTTTTTGAATTAATAAACATATTTTTCAACTGCAACCTCCTCGCTTTGCCATTGTCTGCATTTGGGTCCTCGCCCCAGTCCGTGACAGAGATACATCATGCGGTGAAGTAGCTCCGCTGTTAAGAGAGAAAATATTAAAATTAGGATATTCGTCTCCATACTGGTGGACAGCAGCTGTGAAGGTTGCTAGGCGACAGGAGCAGCGCTTCACCACGGAAGGGTAAGGGCGGGGCCAGTTGGTGATGCAGATAGACAGTCCTCTGTCTCATTTAACAACATTGGCCTTTGCGGCTGTATGCCTTCGTAGGCCGCAAAGGTCACGCCCTTCGAAGGATGCGGTCCCTGATTTGAGACACAGCTATAGTACCTTACTACCCCACCAGAGCACTGCGCTCCCAGAATGCAGGGTTACTTGTGGTTCCTAGAGTCTCCAAAAGTAGACTAGGAGCCAGAGCGTTCAGCTATCAAGCTCCTCTCCTGTGGAACCAGGTTCCAGTTTGGGTTCAGGAGGCAGACACCATCTCCACATTTAAGAGTAGGCTTAAGACTTTCCTCTTTGATAAAGCTTATAGTTAGGGCTGGCTCAGGTGAGTCCTGAACCATCACTTAGTTATGCTGCTATAGGCCTAGACTGCCGGGGGATTTCCCATGATGCACTGAGCTCCTCTCTCCTCTACTTTCTCTCCCTCTGTATGCAACCTTATCCCATTATTGCATGTTACTAACACAACTTCTCCCCTTTCCGGTAGTCTTGTGCTTTCTCGTCCCTCTCCTCTCTCCTCCTATCACTTCCTGCAGGTTTTCTGGCTCTGGAGCTGTGGAGTCTGGATCTGTGGTTGCGGGTCACCTGCTGCCCCCGTGTTCCTGCTCGACACCCTCTGCTGCAACGAATATTGTTACTAGTCCTATTGTTATTATAATCGTTAACATTATGATTATTATCATTAACACTACTATATATCTGTACCATTTTTCATTTAGTCTATAGCAACATCACCTTTACTGTCTGTACCTCTGTGTGGATATTGTGGGCCTCAGGATCTTGTCACGGTATCTCATCATATCATATCTGCATTCAAAATGCCATCAATAAAATGCACCTGTTTTTGTTGTCCGTAACACACGCCTGTCCATACCATAACCCCACCGCCACCATAGGCCACTCGATCTACAACTTTGACATCAGCAAACCGCTCACCCACACAACGCCATACACGCTGTCTGCCATCTGATTAGAGAACAAATGCCAGACGCCATTGAATGTGAGCATTTGCCCACTCAAGTCGGTTACGACGACGAACTGCAGTCAGGTCGAGACCCCGATGAGGACGATGAGCATGCAGATGAGCTTCCCTTAGATGGTTCCTGACAGTTTGTGAAGAAATTCTTTAGTTATGCAAACAGATTGTTGCAGCAGCTGTCTGGGTGGCTGGTCTCAGACGATCTTGGAGGTGAAGATGCTGGATGTGGAGGTCCTGGGTTGGTGTAGTTACACGTGATCTGCGGTTTTGAGGCCGGTTGGATGTACTGCCAAGTTCTCTGAAATGCCTTTGGAGACGGCTTATGTTAGAGAAATGAACATTCAATCCACGACCAACAGTTCTGGTGGACATTCCTGCAGTCAGCATGCCAATTGCACGCTCCCTCAAAACTTGCAACATCTGTGGCGTTGTGCTGTGTGATGGAACTGCACATTTTAGAGTGGCCTTTTATTGTGGTCAGCCTAAGGCCCATCTGTGCAATCCCCATGCTGTCTGATCAGCATCTTGATATGCCACACCTGTGAGGTGGATGGATTATCTCAGCAAAGGAGAAGTGCTCACTAACACTTGTGAACAATATTTGCGAGAAATCGGCCTTTTGTGTACATAGAGAAAGTCTTATAGTACAAGTAGTAGTGGTGGACAATATAAAAATAGAATGTGTGTGTGTGTGTGTGTGTGTACATATATCTACACACACACACTAAACAAAATTATAAAGACAACACTTTTTGCCCTGAGCTGAACTCAAAGATCTAAGACTAATATCATCATTGTTATTAATAACATTTCTTTGTTGTCATCATGTCAGTTTGGTGGTTCGGGGTTACCGGTACCCCCTGCAGGCTGCAGACATGTGGCCTCTACGGAACCAGGACTCCTCGATCTGGATCATGACAGAGTTGGAGAAGTTCTGGTCTCAGAACTACAAAGAGCCACAGTACGACACTTTATATTTTCCACTGAGATGCATTGTTGTTGATGTTTAACATAAAGGTTAACACGTGAAAAACATACCGAGCAATAAAATAAAGACAGTTGGTGATGTCACCGCTGAGCCCGATTCCTTCGGTCTGCTGTCTGTGACACTCAACACTTCCTGCAGATGTTTCCAAATAAAAGCCCCTTGACTCACTGGAAGGCTTTTAATGTGAAACAGCTGGAGGAAAAGGAAATGGACAGGAGGACACCTGAAAACATGGAGGCTTCTTCCTGAAACATGAATTTGTACATAACACAGTGAATGTAGCGCCACTGGACGTCAGTCTCTGTGTGTCGGCTCTGAGCTTGACTTGTCCAGTCTGGCCAGGTGTGTCCTGTCGAGGTGTGACCAGCCTCATGCCAAATGTCAGATGGGATTGGCTGCATCCCTCCTGCGGGTGTAGCTTATAGACAGATGGTCAAAATTAGAAATTAGTTTTGATGTTCTGCAGGGAGGAGCTTTCTGGTTCTGGACCATCCTTGTCTCATTCCCGGTCCCTATCCTGGTCCTGGTCTGGTGGTTCAGCTGTGCTGACAGAAAAAACAAGGCTGCTGAGTAAGAACAGGAAGGGGCAGGGCTATGGCCTCTTGGTCCTGCGTGCTTTGTGGCAGAGTGTCGGGACGTACTTCCTGTGTGGGACGCTGTGTCTCCTTCTGCATGAGACCTTCATGTTTGCCGTCCCTCAGGTGCTCAGGTGAGTTTCTGAGGTATGTTTACTGACGTTGTGGCTCAGTCTGAAACGTTCAGCCTCACAGGTGAGTTTGTCCTGGCTGGGAGTAGTTTGCGTTTGTAGTCAGCTGTTGACACGGACATGCTAGAGTTTATTGTTTCTGTTTATCTGTATTGTTGTTTATAGTTTACTGTTTGTTGCTGTTGTCGTCATCAGCTTGCTGCTGGCATTCATGCGAGACAAAGACGCTGAGATGTGGAAAGGTTTCATGTTTGCCTCGCTGCTCTTCCTGCTGTCCTGTCTGCAGTCTCTCCTCCATCATCAGTACATGTTCCACTGCTTCACTGTAGGGATGAGACTGAAGACGGCCATCATGGGACTCGTCTACAGGAAGGTAACAGACAGACTGAGACAGACAGAGAGACAACTGAAAATAATTTGAAGGAGTTCTAGAAATAGAAGTTGTTGTTGTTCGAATGGTATCAGTTTGATATTAAATATAAAATTTTTCTCAGTAAATGTTCGAGGTGTTTATGTTATCAGGCCAACACACAGAGGAAGAGATTCCTATTGGAAGAAGTTTGTTGAGGGAAGTTCCCCTAACCGACATTCCCTGAGCAGGAAGTAGGAGTACTGGTTCTGCTCACCGTGGATCAGAACGCAGTCAGTCAGGTCTTCAGTTAAGACTTCCTTGTTCAGTGACCTGCTTCGTTAACATTTACAAGTTCTATTGACCGCCATGGGTGGATTTTTATATGGTCATAGATATTTAGGTGAAAATGAATGTGCTAATTAGATAATTGCATTTTCATTTAAAAAAAACACAAACATGGAAAATTGGAATCGTGTTGTGGAATTACATTTTCATTTTAATATAGTCCCCTGTAGGCTTCCATAGTGTCGCACTCACATTTTAAATCAATACAGAACCAGAGATATCCTCTTTTTTATTCCACAAAACCTGGTGCCTACATTACCCACAATGCATCTCTCTCTCTCTCTGGGACTGGGCTGTGTCACTGCACACCAACACAGTGGTTTCTCTTTCAAACTCATGGTTTTCAGCCAACGCTGCCTCAGGTGACATCACTTGAGGACATTTATCAGATGTCACACAGCTCCCTCTGGAAACTCCTGGAAACACCTGGAAACTCCTGGGCATTAACATTTCAGTGTGTGTTTGAATCCTCAGAGTCTGCTGATCAGCAGTGCAGCTCGGCGGCGCTGTACTTTGGGAGAGATCATTAACCTGGTTTCGGCCGACACTCAGAAGCTGATGGACTTTGTGGTTTATTTCAACTGTCTCTGGATCGCTCCCATCGAGATCGCACTCTGCTTCTACTTCCTGTGGCAGGTAGAAAAAAGAAACATGATGTTCATCTAATGTTGTGATCACAGATGGAGTATTCATAGTTTTCACGTGATGTCACATTCAAGATAAAAACGCTCGCTCAACAAGGAGACTAGCCTGAAATGTGTTAGGTGAGGGATTCCCTACAAGCTAAACGTAAACATTACCACAATAGAGCGCTGGCAGGGACCTGTGGGTGTTTATATGGATCGCAAGTGCCCAGTTTGTGTCCATGACTATCTCTTCTTTCTTTAGCTGACTAAAATAAAATTTAATGGCTTTTGCGGCATCTCTCCAGGTCACCGCGCATGTCACATGACTGAAAACTATGAATTGATCAGCTGTGACATCATGATGACAGCCTCTCTGGACTGATTGATTGACAGTCCTTCTGTTATTGCCTCGATTGATTGATTTACTGATTTATTGATTGACAGCTCCTTGGTCCATCTGCTCTTGCTGGTATTACTGTTGTTGTTCTGATATTCCCTCTGAATGGATTCATCGCTAAAGTGAGAAGCAAGTTGCAGGTGAGAGTTTGTTGGGTTTTTTTCTTGCTGGTTTAAGTCCTATTTATCAGATCGATTTCAGTTTGTACATGTTAACGATGAATCCTCCATGCACGCCAAAGTTAGTCATCGCCCTGGCCTCTAGCACCACTGTGAGGAATCTTGGAGTTATCTTTGATCAGGACATGTCGTCTCACATTAATAAATTTCAAGGACCGCCTTTTTTCACCTACGAAATATCCTGTCTGAAAATCATGCAGAAAAACTAGTCCATGCATTTGTTACTTCTAGGCTGGATTACTGCAATGTCAGGATTGTGGTGGTTGAGAAGGGTAAGCAGGGTGGTGGACCCAAACGCAGGACGCAGAGCAGAGGAGGTACATTTCAAAAAGGGGTTTATTCCATAAACAAACAATAGCACACTTACTGGCAGAGTGGCTGAGACTAATTCAAAAATGAACATAGAAAGTCCAATACCAAGAACTAAGAGGGGACAGGCAGGTAACAGGACAAGACAGCGCAAACTACAACCATGACAACAAGGGACAGAGCGTATACACGCGACAATGACCGGACGAGGACTGAAGAGAAACAGCAAACATATATACACCAGGGACTAATGAGCAGGGTGGGAGCAACACAGGTGACAGACATGAGACTAAGGAGACACAGGCAGGCAGGGAGAAACAGGGGAAAACAGACTATATAACAGATACTGGACAAAGAACAACAGACAGGGCCAAACCCAAAACTCAACAACTCTAAGACAGATACTGAACAGATCAAAATAACAAACACCGAAGTACACGGACCAGGAGTAACTACTAAGACATTAACACCGGACTGGGAACTAAGACATGGAACCAAAACACAGACTAAATAACAGATACAGAAGGGACTACAAATAACATGACTGAAGACTAAATGAACAAAGCGAACAGACATGCCCACAGTGTGAATTGCAATTCCTTATTATCAGGCTGCTCAAAAAAGTCCATTAAGAGTCTTCAGCTGACCCAGAATTCTGCAGCACGTGTTCTGACAGGAACCAGGAAAAGAGATCACATTTCTCCTGTTTTAGCTTCTTTGCATTGGCTTCCAGTAAAATCCAGAATAGAATTTAAAATCATTCTTCTTACCTACAAAGCTCTTAATGGTCAGGCACCATCTTATCTTAAAGAGCTCATAGTACCTTACTACCCCACCAGAGCACTGCGCTCCCAGAATGCAGGGTTACTTGTGGTTCCTAGAGTCTCCAAAAGTAGACTAGGAGCCAGAGCGTTCAGCTATCAAGCTCCTCTCCTGTGGAACCAGGTTCCAGTTTGGGTTCAGGAGGCAGACACCATCTCCACATTTAAGAGTAGGCTTAAGACTTTCCTCTTTGATAAAGCTTATAGTTAGGGCTGGCTCAGGTGAGTCCTGAACCATCCCTTAGTTATGCTGCTATAGGCCTAGACTGCTGGGGGATTTCCCATGATGCACTGAGCTCCTCTCTCCTCTACTTTCTCTCCCTCTATATGCAACCTCATCCCATTATTGCATGTTACTAACACAACTTCTCCCCTTTCTGGTAGTCTTGTGCTTTCTCGGCCCTCTCCTCTGACTGGTTAAAAGGTGAACAATGTTTTGTTTTTCAGGAGGTTCAGATGAAGTTCATGGACGGTCGGATCAAACTGATGAATGAAATCCTGAGCGGTGTGAAGATCCTGAAGTTTTATGCCTGGGAAGAAGCTTTCCTTCGACGTGTTTGCATTCTGAGAGACGGAGAACTCAACGCCCTGAAGAAATCTCAGATCCTCTACTCTGTCTCTCTGGCTTCCTTTAACTCCACCTCCTTCCTGGTGAGTCTCACAGCCGTCTGGTCCAGATGCAACCAGCTTCTGGTCTGGTTACACAGACTCACGTCTGACTGAGGTTTACCTGAGCACACATTAGTGTGAGTCCGGTCAATCCGGAGATTCAAAACTCTCTGAAACACTAAAAGCCTTCAGACGTTCACACCTGGAAGCCAGCTGCTCGTGTTAGTGAACAGACAAATCAGAGGCTTCAGGTAGAACGTCTGCCCTCTTCATCAGAGTAAGCCAATGCTGGCTTCAGGCCTGAGTCGCCCTCAGTCATTTCACTACACAGGCATATTAGACATCATCGTATCTCCGTATCTCTGTCCCTTTATCATCCATAAACAACATCTTGACCTTCTGCTTTACATATAATTCACATGGTTTTGTCTGACATCAAGTGCTGCCATGGTTACCCACACCTGTGACCAGATGTTTTTTGAGGTTTCTTGTTCATAGTAATTGTCCCAATTAGGAGCCACCAACGTCTGCCAGCCAATCAGAACTGAGCTGGCTTCAGATGTTTTCATCAAATTTAAACTGGATCTGAACTCTAAACATCTGTGTGATGTATTTTCTTCCTCTGATTTTTTTTCTGTTCAGGTTGCCTTTTCAGTGTTTGGAGTTTATGTGCTGATCGATGAGCAAAACGTTCTGGATGCTCAGAAGATTTTTGTTTCTGTTGCTCTCATCAACATCCTGAAAACTCCTCTGAGTCAGCTCCCCTTCGCCATGAGCACCACCATGCAGGCAAGTTCCAGCCAATCAGAAACGTCAAATTGCAGGAAATATTTTTTTCTATCCTCTGTAGATATGTGTCATTTCTGCCTCCACCTCGGGTCAGGAGAGAAAACTGGAGTTTGAGAAATGATATTTTACTTTAAGCTAAGCATTAAATGTTTTTAAATGTAAATTTCTGTGGGATCTTTAGCGTCTATGCGAAGGAAATCGTCAAACACCGATATCTGAATTTGAAAAGCTTAAAATGAAACAGGTGGTCATAACACACCTGGGCCGAGTCCAGGTCCGACGAAGGGGATGGAGAGAAGACGATCAGAACAAAGAGGAACGTCATGAGCAAGTAGGTGTGTAGGAACAGCGTAGATCTGATAAGAAGGCCATGGAGCAGATGCATGATTTACCTGGGAGCTTGTGGGTTGCTGGAGGGTTGTGATGATGTGCTCCCAGGACCAAAGGTGGCAGAGAACTCCTGCAGCCGAGCTCTGGACGTTTTGGAGTCTGTTTAACAGCTGAGAAGGGCAGTACAGCATGTGGATGAAAAGGCGTGGACTAGAGTCTGCATCAGTGGGCACAGTCTGGAGATGTACTCGGGGGTGGGGAATGGCAAGTCGAGTTTTCAAATTAACAGCTCAGGTTTTTCAATGAATTTTATTACAGTTTTCTGCAGAAGGACTCACAGCACACTCCATGTACATTTCAACCCTTTTATCGGCACATTCTTCCATCCACCTGTGGTCCACATGTTGCATGTGAGTCCTGGCTTTTCTCTTCATGCAGCAGATCATTCAGATGTGAGACAACATGAGTCATGGCGTCTGAGACATCTGGGGCGTACCCTCAAGTCCGTTCCAATAGTGTGGCAAACTCCGCCTTGGGGGATGGTGGTGGAGTGGATGAGACACATGGCTTGGTGTGAAAGACCCAGGTTCAATTTCCCCTGTGACACATCCATCA
>NW_024041759.1:0-29227 GCF_014851395.1 Micropterus salmoides | reverse complement strand
AGAATGGAAGTCAATCATAGGAAACTGTCAGTGCCATTCAAAATAGTGGTGGTGTGAGTTTAAATGTGTTTTTTGTGCTGCAACACGTATTTCAAGTCATCACAAATATACATAAACTGTAAAACAAAATGTAAAGCTGTTTGTGTTGTTAATTGTATTGTAAGTGTATTAGGTGCTGCTGAGTGATGTAATTCAAATGTATGTCAAAGTGGCTACTGTCGTACGTAAATAAACTTGTGCTTTTGATTGTTGTTTTGCACTAAATTGAGATGAATTAGCCAAAGAATAGAGTATTTTTATGCTGTTGACAACCAGTGCTACTGATACGGTTGGTGGGAACATAAAAATTACAGAAAAGAGAGTCTAGCACTCAGAATTCACTCTCCTTTTTCCATGTCTGCATCTTTTGTCCGTGAAGCCTGTCAGTTATTTGATGGAGCAAAGTAGTCTGTGAGTTATGATAAATGGTGATTGTGTCATCGTATGTCAACTTGCAAATCGCATGCTACTATCTAATGATTTTCTGAAGATTATGGTACATTGTAAAACTAGAATCTTCTATGCAATATCTGTTTGTGTTGTCTTTGTAATGGCTGTCTATCGTACCAACAATAGATGTCATATTACTAAAATGTCTGTTGAAAAATGTATATTTTATAAAATCATTAGATGTGAGTTCATACTGTACTGTATTCTGTATACTGAGACTTGTGTTGGCTTGTGCACACAAGAAACAAAAAGCAAGTGATCAAGGGATCATTAGTCTATCAAAGAATGTTAAGTGTGATGAAAACTGCATTTGTAAATTTATGAGAAGAATATATCAATTAAGTTATTTATTTGTATGATATAGCCTACTGTTACAGGGTGTAAATGCAAGTTTGAAAAGTATGAAACTTACTAACCAGAAGTGATCTCTGTGTTTATGACTGTCCAAGTGTTGTTTATGAAGTCGTTGAAGATTAAAAGAAAACAAAATCAAATAAAGACTTGTGTTCATTTTACTGAATAGATGCATATCAATATAATGTTAAAGTTTAAAAAAATCTCCCCTGATTGTGGTTTATGAAAAATGTCACCTTGCACACACATCCACTTAGTGCACATTACAGGTACTGAAGCATCTGAACATGTCAGAATTGCTCTGAATGTATTGACCATGTTGCTATGTGGAACCAGAATATGTATTTAAGGAAAACTGAGACTATAGCCTATACAAAACACATTATTAAAAACGTTGCATCCATAAATTTAAGAAAAATTACAAACAACGTTCTTCCCTTTCATTCCACTACTCATGCATAGCTGGACATAGCCTGCACTACGCTCCCTGTTCCCCACCCACATGCCCCAAAAATAATATATTATATAATTATGACATAGTAAGGTTAGTTATAAGACCTAAGGAAAAGTAATAAAGTTCCTTGAAAGTAATTTTCATAAAGTGGAATTAGCATTTTACTCATACTATCAAAAGTAGGCTACAATCAGAATTTTGTGGTTCTCATATTGTAATTAGTGTGTCTAAAGCATTAACAGCCTAATGCTGAATAGGGAATCCTGCACACATTTTGGGAAAGGAGTCCGCGTGCATTGTGTACAGTTACCCAGGTGATCACAACAAACAATGCCGAGAAACGCGCGAGTGACAATTTGCAGCGGACCTTATGAATCCAACGGGGTCGTCAAACACAGGTCCCGCCGCCTGCAGGGTCTCCAGGGTATGTTCTCTCCGCATCAGAGTCTAATTAGGATACCTGCTTGTTGTCTGTTTTCTTGAATGTTTTAGGTGAGGTCAAACATTGTCCATCCAATATGTCGGCAGCCGCTTTGAGAGCGCGCGGACACACACGCTTGGAAGAAACAAGCGATTGGAACATGGTGGAGCTCGCTGTCAACGGGGAGATCGTCTTCAGCTGTAATATAAAGCAGCTGCAGTTTGGTGAGTTTGGTTAGGACGGATAGCGGACACTGTGATGTCAAAGCGCTGAGCGTTCTGGCAACCCGCGCTGTGCTTTTTCCCCGAAGGTGGAGATGGAGAACTGGACCCTGTTTGCAAAGAAGCTGTAACTGCTGTGGAGAACGCTTACTGAAGATAACCATTTAGATTTTAAATTAAAAATATAAAACACCAATGTGCATATTTGCTTTTTCTTATTCAACAACTCAGTCTAGTAAGAGTACAATTACTTTGTGATAAATGCAGGTATTGATTGCTGCATGGATTCATAGTGATACTGCATGCCCCCCCCCCAAATTCGCACATACACTGTAAAAATTCGTTCAGTGCTATTGTCCTTATAACTTAATTTTAAAAACTATATTTACCAATAAATTAACTTATTTTCTTTCTTTGTTTTTGAGTTTTCAAAAAGTAAAAAAGTGTGAATATTTTCGTAACTTAATATTTTCTATAATAAAATTAATTTAATTGGACTTCACCATAAATTGATTTTACAAAACTCATTTTAAAAGTTTATATCAGACGTATCCTTATGGACGTATCAGACGTAAAAAGACACGACCCGCCCACTACCTGCAGCAACAGAAGAACAAGCCCGGCCAAATCCTTCATCTCGTCTGTTCCAGAAGTTTATTCGAACGGGGTTTTCTACGGAGCCGGATAATACTTCACGTACCTCATGTAAGTAACTCTTTGTGTTGTTAAAAGTGAGATTTTACCCTAAAACGTCTTTGTGCTGCACAATCGCTCTGTCGAAGAGCGCCAATTTCGAATGTGCTCTAACGTTAACGTTACCTCAAACAGTTTGTTAACTTGAGCCACTAAATTACTGTATTAATCTAACGTTACGTGTGTGTGCGCGTTGTATAAGTAATGTTGACTTTGTGTGATGTTTCAGAGGTGTTTGTAACTTCTTCAAAAACATTGAGTCCACTGCCAACGCTGTCGAAGCTACGACAGACACGTAGCCACAGCTAACGTTAGCTAAGTTAAGTGATTACTGATTATCGTCGGTTGGAGATGAATGTTAATGTGCAGCAGTTACTTTGGCGAGTACACAATCCACACAATCGACCAAAACCACATTGATGAGGGAGCAAACATTTGCAACTATGAGTGTGGGCACTGTTAGCTAATGTGGATTAGCACATAGCCTGAAATACACCCACACCGCCCGCGGTTAACACACCTCAACGGTGGTGCTCAAGGTGCAGGCCCATTTCTCCTCATCCAGCGTGCTTTACACGTGTTTGTCTTAACAGGAAAACTTTGTATTTGACTGTGGCACATTCACACATCTCACACCAACACACTTTGCAGTCATTCCAGTTGTTCCACTAATATTTTGGCAAGAGAGGTTACAAGTATTTTAGGCTATCTAACCTAACAATAACAATTAGTCAATTGTGATGGTTAGACATGAGGTTGACGTGATGTTTCAGATTATTTTCTAAAATAAATTCTGTGATGAACTAAAGTTACCCATTCTTGTCTTGTCCAGCAGGATAATTCATTTGTATTTTAAGTGCATTTTTTTATGGATTTTATCAGGCTTGTATTCAAAAGGCTAGATGAATAACTTTATTTTTTTTATTGACAGATGGGATGGCCCTGTAAATTGTGCAACACTGTGGTACCAGGAAAGAGTGACATTTTAAAGCATTATAGACTGCATCATGGGACTTTTGGACACAGCCATGCCTTGCCTTGTATTCATATAGATTGCCCATGTTCTTTTAAATCCTGGAGTTCCTTCCGCTCTCACCTCTCAAGATACCACCCAGAAGCTAAATCCTTCATCTCACCACAAGTAAGTCTTTCATTTACCTGCCCTTTGTGTCAAAACCCTGGATTTAACAACGAAAAGGATTTTTTTGAGCATATAGGTCACCATCTCAAGAATAACGAGACTGTTAAGTGTGTCTTCATAGAATGTGATCACCAAACAAATGTGTATGGGACGTTTGCAACACACAAACACAGAAAGCATACTCCACATACATCACAAGATTTCAAACCAGGGATTATTTGTGGGTTACCCGAGGAAGCACTTGATTTTGAAGCCTCTGAAGAGGATGAGGTCCACAATGATGCTAATCATGAAGGCAGTAGCACTAATGCACACTATGAAGAGGAAGATGGAAGCAGTGTAGTTGTAGAGTATATAGCATCCTCTTGTTGAAATTAGAGAGTGTTCATAATGTTTCAGTTCGGTGCATTGATGAATTGGTTGATGATCTTCACTTCATAGCAAATTCTGCATGCATATCTTCAGTTAAAAGTATCATTGTTTCACATTTTAAGAAAAATAACCAAACCATTGATGACACTGTTGTTACATCTTTGGTGGAAGAATTGTGCAATTCCAATCCCCTAAGCTCAGCACTTAGTAGTGCTGGTCCTCTATCCTCATCGTTCAAGAGACGGAAGTATTATACAGAAAAATTTGAAGTTGTTGAGCCTGTTGAGTATGTCCTTGAACCAAATGAGAAGAGAAGTTTCCAGTATATTCCAATTCTTAAGTCTTTGATTCATATTTTGGGTAAAGAAGATCTTCGAGGAAAAAGTTCTGAGTAAAGAAAAGGACAAGCCATCTACTAATATGAATCATATCAAGACGGTACAATCTATAAAGATAATTCTTTTTATTCTGAAGAACTAAGAATTACACTTGTACTGTACATTGATGACTTCGAAATTTGCAATCCACTGGGAACTTCAAGAAAGAAGCACAAGATTACAGCTGTATACTGGGTGTTTGGCAACATTCCACACTCATCTCGGTCAACTCTGAGCTCTGTGTACTTGGCCCTTTTATGTAAAGCAGTGGACATCAAAAGATTTGGTTATGAGGAAGTGCTTGCCCCTTTGTTAAAAGACATTGCTATCTTGGAGCGTGACGGCATCTACATTTCCTCGGTAGGACAAAATGTGAAAGGAAGTCTGTTTTGCGTTGCAGCAGACAATCTTGGGGCACATTCAATTTGTGGATTAGTGGAAAACTTTTCTGGTCCGTTCATTTGCAGATTTTGTCTTGGACAGCGATCAGAATATCAGTTAAAGGAGGTGAGGTCTGGTGCCTTTCCGGCTCGCACCCAAGAAGCACATGCAGCTCATGTATTGACTGTCAAAGAAAACCCTGCCTTGACACATTGTTTCGGTGTTAAAAAGGCTTGTCCATTGACTGAAAATCTGAGCTATTTCCACTGTGTCACTGGCTATCCACCTGACATATTACATGACGTTTTTGAAGGGATTGTTCCCTTAGAACTGGGTCTGTGCTTCAGTGTTTTTATTTCTAAGAAATATTTCACATTTAGTGAACTTAACAGTGCTATTTCACAGTTTCCATATAAGTGGTCTGACAAAACTAACTCTCCTCAGCCAGTGCCTGCTACCTTCTCCTCAAGAAACAAGATTGGAGGAAACGCGCATGAAAATTGGTCCCTCATACGACTGTTGCCATTCATTATTGGACACAAAATACCTTTGAGTGATCCAGCCTGGCTTCTGTTGATGTCTTTAAAAGACATTGTTGAGCTTGTTGTGGGTCCAGTCCATAATGAGGAAAGCATTGCATATCTTGACTCAAAAATTTCTGAACACCGACACAGATTCCAGGAAGTGTTCCCTAATGAAGAATTAATCCCGAAGCACCACTTTTTAGAGCACTATCCTGCTTTGATAAAAGCTTTTGGACCAGTTATAGCTTTCTGGACGATGCGGTTCGAAGCAAAACACAGCCAGTTTAAACGGATTGTAAGGCATACTGGCAACTTCAAGAACATTCTCCTGTCCCTGGCTACAAAGCACCAGCTTATGATAAGCCACAACCTGCATTCCACAACAGTTTTGCCTGCTCTTAGTGTTGTAAGAGTAACAGTGGATGTCCTACATGTAAATGTTCAGGAGTCAATCAGGCATATATCCTTCTCAGTCTCATGTTAGCTGGCTGACACAGTCACCTATCAGGGATCGAGGTACTCAAAAGGCATGATTGTGGCCTTTGGTTCTACTGCAGGTCTTCCTGATTTTGCAGTGATTCTTCAAATTGCACTTATCGAGGAAAGAGTGTATTTTATTGTGAGAACACAGATATCCTGGTTTGATGAACATTATCGCGGATATATCTGGAGAAGACAGACCACATAACTCGTTGAGCAACGATGCCTTACTGATGTATATCCTCTGTCTGCCTATATTGTTGCAGGAAAGCAAATGGTGATATTGAAGCGCCACATCTGTCTCCAACATAACTCTTCTTAGAAATGGAGCAAACTGTGAGATTCCGGGTCCTCATCGATCATGAAATCAAGAAACTCACTCTCAGCAGTGGCATGCCCTCAACTGTGAATGAGTTGGTTGCAGCTGTCAAAGAACATTTTTCCATCCCCACAGATATAAGTCTTCAATACAAAGATGAGGAATTTGATGACTTCTTCACCCTAACATCTACCAATGAGCTGAAAGATAAGTGCACACTTAAAGTTGTGTATACACCGCTGGAGTTGACGCTGACCGTTGTTCCCCAGGAAAGCACCCCAGATGCCTCTGATGTCAGCTTTCTCTGTGAGTGTACGAGTCTCAGTGGGAACTCAGTGGATACTGTCATTCCGAGTCCATCCCCCTCTGAAAGGCAGAGCCCATGGCTGCTGTGTTTCCAATTCCAACCTTCTCACACAACACTGAACTGGCCTTAAGACAAGGAAACGAGATTTATTTAAGAGATGGCACCCCTATGACATCACCAAGTATCAAATCAGACATCCTGGAGCGCCTGGCAGAGGCCATGTTTTTCTACACAGCTTACCCCAATGATGCCCAGAGATGTGCAGTGGCAGAGGCACTAGTTGCAAAGCATCCCTGCTTAAAGGAGCCCGGATCTTTTAATGGAATTTATGGGTGGCAGGTAAGCCTAAAGTATAAGTGTGGAAACTACCGGACAAAACGGAAAGCACTTGGAAGCACTGAACTCCTGATAAACTCACTGAGAAACAAGTCAAGTGATGAGCGAAAAGCTGCTAAAAATGTCAAGAAACCAAAGAGGGCAGAGGTGAATTACTTGCCCTCACACCCACATGGTGAAACAGATGACACCCTTGAGAATCTGAGACTTGACCTAATTGCTGCCCATCAGACAAAGGACTCTGTCAGGAGCACAAATGATATGATGGCCAGAACATACAGCTGGAGAAGACAGGAAGTTATTACCAAGTCTCCTGGTGTGGCAGAATTCAAGGACCATTCCAGGTAAGTGACTTATCATTCAGATTTTGCTGACACTACTCACTTCTGAGAACTTTTTAGAAATTGTGACTTGGACATGAGATAGTAGATTAATCTTTAAACCCCCTTAAATAAGTCAAACATTTGCTGTCTTACAGGTAAACGAGGAGTTCCGAAGATGTACTGCAGTTTCCCTGGAAGCGACGTTTATGTCACAGCTGGACAAATACACCCCAAAGCTCCTAGAACTCTTTAGTGCCAAGGGAGGAGCAACTGGTCAACGCATCAAAAAGTTGTTGATGGATCTGATACAGGTAGGGAAAAATTGGTTACAAAGTTAAGGTACGATATTAATCAATTGAGTGGTTTTGTTTTTCAGTTTTTTCAGCATCTTGCTTATCTGGGTGGTTTTTCTTTTGTTTGTTGTTTTTTTGTTAATTAGCCAGTTTTTTTCTAAATTGTCTCGTGTTATTACTATTAATATATATAATGAAAAAAAAGAAAAAATAATACAGACCTACAGTAATTACAGGGTTGGAGTGAATTTACCAACAAAATAAGTTATTCATTATTGTTCTATTAACTAGGACCCAAGTGCCACTACAGTGAAGAAGAGAGATGTCACTCTGAGATGCCTCTTTGAGTATATGGGAGAGAGTGGACAGGAGCTTATCTCGGATTACTGTGTAAGTATTGTCTCAAAGCAGGTTTGGGTCAGTCTGGTGAACATGTTTAAATTGTGCGGACTGTTAAAGGATAACTCTTGCCAAATTGCAACCTAGGCTATTTTTGCTAATCTACCAGAGTCATACTTTCTTGTAAAAGCATAATTAGAATGGAAATGCCACTTTTAAGATTGACCGTATTTTCGTTTTCAGGTCAAAATGCCTTTTGAATGGGTGTGCTAGGGGCACTACAATGATTGCATCAAAATTGCTAGTTTTAAAACACTAAAGCGGCTCTACACATGAACTTGAGCATTGACAACATTGACAACCGGTCGTCTCATTCAAACAGCCTGCTGTTGCTGTCAGCGAGCCGCCACACATGAATACTCATGAGTCAGACTGCGAATGCAAGTTACGTGCCCGCCCAGCGCGCTCACGCTTACTAAAACGCCTCACCTCCGGCGCCGCGCATTCGCTACATTCCCTTGGCACATCTAGTGGATGCATAACGCAAACCCAGTCAAACGTTTGACTGCAGTATCTTATGCGCCTTATAATCCGGTGCGCCCTATATATGAAAATGTTCTAAAATAGGTCATTCATTGAAGGTGCGTCTTATAGTGCGGAAAATACGGTACACAATGTTGTCAATGCTCGAGTCCATGTGTAGAGCCCCTGGTGACACTTCAATTACAGTTTCATGTTGTGTTGAGCCTTCTTAGTGTTTTAAAAATAGTGATTTTTATGCCATCATTGTAGTGCCCCTAGCACTCCCATTCAAAAGGCATTTCGACTTCATATGAAAAAAGTCTATCTTGAGAGTGGCATTTCCATTCTAATTATGCTTTTACAAGAAAGAATGACTCTGGTAGATTAACAAAAATAGCCTAGGTTAAATTTTGGCAAGCGTTTCCCTTTAATGTGAACTGAATGAACCAGCATTTGGCAGGTAGTGGATTATTTATGCATTTATTTTTTTTTAATAATGAGATTGTTTGTCTTAAATACTTTATCTTGTATCTCAAAAGGGGGCCGCAGAGACCATTGTTCATGAGGACCTGAAAATTAAGAACATGAGCATCTATGTCTGCCGTGAGCCAGATGCAGTAGCAATCATCATTGAGGGAATACCAGTCCTTACCAATCTTGGAAACGTGGCCAAAGCATGCTGCTTCCTGGTTGGGTTGACATATGCACTTAATCTCGAGTATCCATCCAAGCTTTCCAAAACATTTGAGGTGTTTCAAAGACTTTTCGTGGGACTTGACACACTGCGCCCAAAACCAAGCCCCAAGTTCATGACCCTGAAAAACAAACTCCTTGCCTAGGCACTCAGACATGACTGTCACTGCACTTGTGAACAGCTGTTTTCTTTGTCTGTTCAACATCATTATACATTGGACATAATGGGTGTTATGTCCAATGTTATATTGGACATAATTGGACATTCAGGGTGTTGTAATGGTTTATCCTTGTCATGTTTTATACTGTGCACAGGTCATACTTCCTGGTGTGAAAAAGTAATTATTTTTATACACACAAAATAGACCTGGTGAAGCTGCACTTTAAAAACTGGTCAGTAGGTGAGATCAGTGAGATGTTTGACTAAAGATGTTTCAAAATATTCACACACGCTGTGAAGGTATTATGCCAAGTTGAGGTCAGATGGTCATGCTTGTGACCTGTAATGTTAGTGTTTAAAATGTTTCAATATTATGTTCACACTGTACTGTTAAAAGGATAGTTCACTTCAAAATGAAAATTCTGTCCTCATTTACTCACCCTCAAGTTGTTTTAAACCTGTATGAATTTCTTTCCTCTACAGGACACAAGGAAGATGTTTGAAGAATGTCAGTAAACCGAACAGTTAACTGGACCCATTGACTTCCATATTAGAAAAAATAAAAAGACTATGGAAGAACATCCTTCAAAATATCTTCCTTGTGTTCAGCAGAAGAAAGAAATTCATACAGGTTTAAAACAACTTGAGGGTGAGTAAATGACAGAATTTTCATTTTGAAGTGAACTATCCTTTTACGGGTTTTACTAACCTACTATTTACAAGCTGAGGTCATATTTTGTTTAATACATGAATACAGAAGTTCTTGATTGTTTATACTGTCCAGCTCATTCCCACTATTTGGATATGGCATGTGAATTGTTAAAAAAATAGCAAGTGCCAGTTAACTTGATATTAAAATGTTTTAATTATGTATGTACACACAGTAAAATATACTTTGAAGGTGTTCTTCTAACCTGCACTTATAAGTTGAGGTCATGCTTTTTTTAATGCATGAATAGATGTTATTGATTGTTAACACTATCCAGCTCATTTTGAATTTGGTTTGTAAATTGTTACTTAATTTTAAAATTTTGTAACATTATGTACACAGAACTACTGTGAAGGTGTTCCACTAACCTGCACTTTATTTGCTGAGGGCATGTTTTCTTGAATGCCTGAATACCAATGTTTATACTGTCCAGCTCATTGCTACTGTTTTGGATATGGCAATGATTTAATAAATGTGGAAATTGACATAGTAGCAACTATTTATTTGAAGCTATTTACACTTTCAAAACAAAGAGGGTAAATTGATCAAAAATAATCAGAACATTATCTACTTATTTTTTTCATTTAAGTTACCTATTTTAATTAAGTTTAATGTGGATAAAATGATGATATTTTCTACATTGATAGTACTCAATTTATTGGCTTTTTCTGAAAATGCTACTTAATATTTTTGCGTACATTGAAATTCACATTATTAAGTTGTCTTTACTCAAAATATCAGTTAGTTCACTAAACTTGAAAAAAATAGTTGGAAAATGTTGTCTTAATTTTATGAGTTAGATCCAAGTAACAGTTTTAACAGTGTACACTGCATGTTAGTAATTTGATTAAGTGCAGATTTGTAAGAGATTTGCATCATTAGAGGACAATTTCAACTAAGCTGGGACCTGCATTATTAATCTTGTCATCCAGTCTTTTTTAAGAGGGTGCCTGTGTCAAAATATGGTTTTTAAGACATTTATCATTTTTGTTTTCATTAGGTTCACATGGAGCATATTCCAGGGTTATGTTTATTCCTAAATTATGTTTAATTAACACACTCTAACTGACACAAAGAAAAAAAAAAATGGTAGTAGGTTTATGGGTTGATTTCTGGGTCTCTAGGCAAATTATGAATCTGACATATAGTCCGCTGTCTGCACGTTACTTAATGAGAAGTTGGGAGAGACAGGGTACACAAATGGTGAACAGTGGGTGATAGGTGTGGGGTTGGAGGTCAATAGGGGCCCGACAGCCAAGTTTAACCCTGGTGCCCCTTTAAGGCTATGAGTATTTCACCTAGTTTGTTTCATTAAAGCAAGACTGTATAGGAACTTTTTCTCAGGTGAACGGCCACTGTGGCCACAAGTAACAAGTATGGAAAAACAGTAAATGAAACCACCTGCTCAGTAGTATTTATAACAGTAGCACTGACTCTAATGTCAGCTACACAGCATTATCTTTCCCAAGTTTGCAAACAGTTTGGCTAACATTTAGCCACCATAAGTTACTAGTCACACCAGAGTTCAGAGTTAGTCCGTAACAGCAAAAACTTTGTGTCTTGAAATGAAGGGTAAATATTACTGCTTACAATTTCAACTTTTCATTTGTAAAAGGAAGAATGTGTTTTTTCCTCACAGTCTCACTTTACACCATATACTTTTTTACATTGTCAAACATCATCTACCACCAAAAATCATGACAAAAGCATGTTAATAAACTTACATATTTTATTGCATATTTATTATTCCCAGTGTAAGCACAGCTCTATCAAGTTGTGCATGTTTCAATACCCACACTAATATGTGGGCATATTCAACCTTTTTTAAATCGTTAAATATGTAAAGGTTTATGCATGGCTAATGGTTAAATCTCCCAGCTGGAAGTGGAAACAGTAAGCTACAGTATAACCAAACAGGAAGCACAGTTTTATGGAGCATTTCTAATCACAGTGGTAACTAATATCAATTCTGTTAAATACCTGGGGATTTTAATGTGACAACCAGCGTCAATATTGCTCTCAAAGCATCTAAATGCTTTGCTTTGTTTATGTGTATGTGTGCAGTGTACATCCCTCAGCCTTCGAAGAAGAAGCTGAGCCTTATGTCCTAAGTAGAAAACATGGCTGCAAGTCTCTGTGCCAGCTGGCTCATGTCTCCTGGTGAAGTGAGGTGTGAATAAATATAGACTGCTTCACTAACAGCAAAGGTAGCCAAAGCAAATGCAGGCACTAAACCTACTGATGTGTTCAATTTCATAACAGTCTTCATACCTGTGATATGTGATTTGCATTCACTGTGTAAGTACACCAGTTGGTGGTTTGTGTGCGTCTCATAGCTTCTACTATTCATCCATCCATAATCTAAAAAAAGAAATAAACAATACAAATACAACTAATATATCCTAGTATTAAGCATGGCAGCAATGGAGGCATCTACAGTACTAAAGCTACTCCAATAACAAAGATTGTCACATATCTGAAATTTGGTGTGTGAACGTTATTAAAGATACAAAGAGTGTACTATTGCTACTTAACCACTTCTCTTTAGACAAGACATTGAGGTGTATACATACACTGTAGTTATTCCATAAAAGCCCTGTGCTAATTAGTGTTGATTTAATAAAGTGCAGATTCTTCCAGTAAAGCTGTTATGAGACTACATGATGTTGGTCCGTGTTTTTGGGGGAGGTTTTCCTCATACAAATCAAGGTTCTAAGGATAAAGGGAAACAGGGGTGATTTGGGGCTATATAAATAAAAGTTACCTCTTTCACTTGACATAGGGCATTGCCAGGGAAAACTATGCACAACAATTCTATTCTATCCTGCGTAACGTGTCACAGTGAAAGATAATTCATTCTGCATTTAAAACATGAGGCCCTGGAAAGACTGTCCAAAGTTGTTTAGCCTTCTCTCGCCTAGTTGTGCTTAATGATGCTTCTCACATTGGTTGGGATTCTATGCATGGGAGTCACAATAGAATAATGATCACTTAAAGGTTCAGTGTGTAAGTTTTAGTGGCATCTATTGGTGAGGGTTGCAACTTGCAACCAATGGCTTAACCACGGCTCACCCTCCCTTTGCAAGAGCGCAGGAGAAACTATGGTGGCTGACACGCTCTGTCGGCTCTTGCGCTAAACAATACGTGTGGTCCTCTGTCCAAATTTCACGTCTCTTCTTACTTCTAATTAAACAGAGTACTACTGCTATTACTACTACAAGTACTACTACTACTTATCTTCTTTGTAAGTATTCAACATGGTGACGAAAAGCGCTCTGAATAGCCGTTTGTCCGTTTGGGCTACTGTAGAAATATGGCGGCGCAACATGGCGACTTCCATGTAAGAGGACCCGCAGTTAGCGCTGCAGACTGAACTTTCACAAATGATAACCAGAAGTTGAAATAATTTTTTCTAAAAACACGAGGCTATGCTCCAGATTGTCACAAAGCTAAAAGTGCAATCAAGACTTAATAAATAGACTACGGTTGTTGGAGATGAAACTACACCTCCTGCCTGGTTCTTGTTCCAGTTCTCAATTACAAGTCCTTCCCCTGGAAGGCGCTCAGGTTGAAAGCTGTGTCCATGAACTTCTTCAGCTCATTGAGGTGGGTGGACTTGTTCCCTGTCGCAGGAGCAGCTGCAGGATCCCGTCCCACATACCTGAAAGAGACACTGAAGGTTTGTCACCAGTGACAGGAGTTCAAATCCCTTACCTGATGACTGGGTTTACCTCTGTCATGTACATATCAGGCTACAAGTGAGTGGAAACCCTTACCAAATGGCTTCTTGTTAGCCACCACTGTGAGAAAACGTGTGGCCGGACATAATCATAGTAGCCCATGTTCTTGTGTTCCTCCTGACACCAGACCAGCTCAGCGTTGGCATACTTCTCTGACTTGCTCTGACCAGATCAAACGGGAATGGAGAAATCTGAGGGAGAAAAAAAATACGTAGAAGAAAAAGTGACAAAATTGCATCACAGTGTGAAGATACACAGTACATGATATGCTCAGACAGACGAGAGGGATAAACACCTGTTCAAGTCGGATGATGGCGATGTCTTTTTCCAAATTTAGCTGTTTCCTCTCTTTAGCCAGTTCATAGTACACTTTGCCAGTGCAGAAGATCACCCTCTTCACTTGGGCTGGGTTTTGACTCGCAGGACTCTCATCTGGAATCAACCTCTTGAATGTAGTCTGCAGGCATTGAATATGATATGTTACATAACACTGTACACCAACATTCATAGGTCATATTTTAAAATAAAAGTAAAACCACCTTTGGCGAGGTCATCAAAACTGGACCTTGCATCCGGGTGCCTCAGCAGAGACTTTGGAGTGAAAATGATCAGCTGTGAAAAGAAGGAAAAAGTTTCTGAAAAGTGACAAACAACAGACTGATTCTATCATCCGTATCTTCATTGGTGCTTTGAAAAAACTCCAGAGATAAAAGTTTTTATGTCTTTTCACGCTAATTTGTTGCCACCATATAGCACACATCAGCAGCATTGGGAAAACAAAACATTTCTTTAACAAATAAATAAAACCCTTTGTGCTCAGCCGACCAAGTCCAGAATTTCAGAGTTTTTCATAAAACAAACAATACCATCCCTGTTGGCCCCCTCGCTAATTTGCTCAGGAAGTAATTTTCTCATGCTCCGCGAAGCATTGCATTCATTTGCAACAGGGGATCAGTTAAGATATTCACTGTGGCTGAAAAACTGTGAGAGACTGAAAAAAGAGATGTGCATATTCAAAAAAGGAGAAATGCTTTACACACCGAAACTTTATACTCAAACTAGTCCTACTTTAGGGGTTTGAAGTATTAAAGACATATAGATTTAATATAGATTTATTGCAAATTTGCAATATAAACGAGTTAGGGTCTGTCATTATGAAGCAATAACACACTGAGACATAACTGCAGTTCGTGTCACTTTCATATTTGAGTCTTTGATGTAATTTTAATAACAGATATGACCCAAAGACAGATATGACCCAAAGAAAACATTTTTACTTTCAGCAGGGAATAAGAGTTTTAAGACTCTACACATAACTACTAAACATCACTGAGTGTTGTCAAATGACCACTGAACATTTTCTAGTATGCCAGGATTTATCTTTGTCAAAGCAGTGGCTTATATGTTTGACTTCAATATATCTACGCAAACAATGTTACACTTTACCGGTTTTCTGAATGGCAGCAGAATCTGCCGTCTGATCACATGACAGTAGTTAGCAGGCGTGGAGCAGTTGACCACAATCCAGTTACAGTCATACAACTGCTGGACTTCAAAATCTCCACAGAACTCCTTTGTAAAAAAATAAATAAATAAAAAGTTTACAAAAGGAATAATAAAAATAGAAACATAGATAACATAGACATGTAGACAACATTACAGATCAAATGTGGTTGCAGCAATGTTTTTTTCTTGTGATTAAGTAGGAGATGTACAGTAGCGCACGAGTGCATCACTGTATCTCTCTCTCACAGACACACACACAGACACACACCACAAAGGATGTTAATCCCTTACTATGCTCCCACTAATAGTTTGATCAATATCCCATTTGAAGATTTATCTGGTAAGCTTCTGCTGATACAGCTCGCTGGGGTCCCTCCTTGAATGTTCCCCCGTGCCAGATCACCAATGGGACCTGAGTTACTGCAATACCAACGCTTTGCAGGCCATAATGAAGAGACTTTTCAGCTCTAGAGAAATCGGCAGTCATCACTTAAATAATCACTTAAGTGGTCATGATCAGCATAGCCAATTAAACAAGAAGCCGTTGGATGTTAACTGCAGCAAACTGTGTGGCAGCTTAGAGATTCTCTGGCATATATCATTAGATGATCATGTTCCTCAAATGGGTAACCATTAGAGCCATAATGTGAATTTTACATTTGAACATACAGGGAAGTGATCGGGATCATCTTTCATTTGCAGGAAGCGTTCAGGTCGGGCTGATGAATGTTCTGGGCCCTGACAGAGAGACAGAAGAAGAGAGCAAGACACTAAATGACAAAATGGAAGAAGAATAAACACGTATTCCAAAAAATTACATATTCTTTTTTCCAAAGCAGTATAGCCTGGTTTATTTTCAGTTCTCACCATTCCCTCCATCCCATGCGGTAGCAGTAGGACAATACCATTGTTGCGGACCACTTGGCCTGGCCTGGGCTGATGAACTGGTCAATGATACACTGGGCTGTGTTGTGAAAGTCTCCAAACTGCGCCTCCCAGAGGATCAGAGCATTCGGACTGGCCATAGCAAAGCCAAGCTCAAAACCTGAAGTCACAGTCATTGTTACACGGCGCTACAAAATGGCATGCTCTGTGGCCAGAGTGGCTTCAGTCTTACCTAGCACTCCATACTCCGATAAGGAGCTGTTGCAGACAGTGTAAGGAGCCTGGTTAGCCCACAGGTGGTTCATGGGAACACAGATACGTTTGTCCACCTCTTGGTCGTGCAGAACATGGTGACGGTGACTGTACAAGAGAGGTAGAGGCATAAAGGACTGAAACTGGCATATAGAAACAAGTCTACAGCTATGCTCAGGGCCGTGAGGCTGTACTTAGACACAGCTTTGTTTGAGCTAAATGCTAAAGTCGGTATGCTAACATGCTCGCAATTTAAATGTTCACTATCTTAGTTGTTAGCATGCTTAAAACCGGAATCATTGTGTTTCATTTTGGGATCATGACAATCCATCCAGTCTGGACAAAACGGGACTGACAGAGACTGACTGATTGACCGAGAGACAGACAGACAGAAAGACATTGCCATCCTTGGAGCCATGCTAAAAAACATCACTGTTGTGCCAAGTCATCCATCGTTTATGGTACTTGAAAAGAGTGAGGAGAAAAGAATCATACATCAAGATAGCATATCACACTCAAATTCAGTGGGGTGTAAAGAAAAACAACACTAACCCCACAAATCAATTTAAGATGCTGTGACATATGTTCTATACTGCAGCTTATAATTATTTTCATCATTGATTAAACTATTGAATTATTGAATACAATTTCACTTTACGACAATAAAAAAAGTGAAAAACAGAAAATCACCACATAAGAAGCTGGAACCACTTAATGTTTGTCAGTTAATGTAATTTTTCATTAATTACTTAATGATTAATCCATTAACGATTTTTGATTTAATTTAATGTTTTACCACTAGTATTTAGAGGACAAAAAACAGTATGCCATTTATAAGTGCAGAACAATATAGCCACAAAAGGCAAATTTTTAGGACTGTACGCTGGCTTAAACGATGATGGTGAAAACTGCAGTTTTTCTAGGGCAATAGGATTTCTTTCAAAGGTTTTAACCCAGTAGATGCAGGGTAAACACACACATGCAGCCCCTGTTCTTGCCCACAAAGGCACTCCACGAGAGTAGCCTCCTCTTCCTTATCATCAGTCAGTATGAAGCCCAATAAGAGCTGATGGGAGCACAGAGCCGAGCGTTAACAAGCTCTGCCAGTCCGCTCGCTCCCAGTGTAGGAATCAGCTTTCAAAACCAGCACGATCAGACAATCACTTAAACCCCTTTAACATCACTTTAATGACATCTCACACACACACACACACACACACACACACACACACACACACACCACACACACACACACACACACACACACACACACACACACACACACACACACAGTGCTAGAGGTTATGTAATAGTAAGGCGGAAGAACTGCAGGAAACAAATTCTATTGATTATTATCTTGAATGTGATATATTACCTCCTAGAAGACTACGTGATCATTATAGCCCTTTGAATAATATCAATAATTATGGTCTAATGAGGACACATAATGCACTGCATAATTATTATGTTTGATCCTTGTTCCACATTTGCAGGATATACACTTTCTCTTCAAGAAATCCTTTGATGAAAAGAACACAATCGAGAGCAGCCAGCATTAATTGAGGTAACACACTCATTTCATGTTCCATTTTCTCAATCCACCGCACACCATCCAAAGAGGACCCAAAAACCTCACGAGAATGAGGTCTTTCTATGGGATTGCCTCATGAACTGCATGCCCTCTCTACATGTCTCTACTTTCTTTAGTTAACACACACAAAAACACACACTCACACTTCCTCTGCCTAGGGGCCCCATTAGTCAGGGAAAGGGGTGCACAGCGCAGCGCATGCAACCCACCCAAACACGGCGACTGAATCCATTAGTCCACGCTGTTACGTACATCACAGAAACGCAAGCATGTTCACTCAACTGTAACATGCCAATATGCTCAGCTCCTAAGAACTATGAAGGGGAGCAGAGTAGTGGGGGATGAAAAAAGTGTAGGTGGGAGGAGGAAAAAAGCAATATGGGGTGGTGGTAAAGTGGGTATAGCTGAAGTACGATGAGAGAGAGAAAGCTTGCGGACCAACTGACACAGAAGAGGATTTAAATAAACAACAGGTGATACAGAGATGCAGGGTGGATGTAGTTTTTGACTGCTGTAATTTTTTTCCCAGCCAGGCAAATTGCCCTGCTTAAGGGGACAGCAAACGGGGAGAAGTAGATGTCAGTGGTAAACGTGAGGCAAAAGAAAAAGCCCCATAGCCTCTGGTTAGTTAGTGTGATATATGTTGCTGTGAGCTGGGGAGGGTGGGCCTGGGCGGTGGTGTCATTGAAGATGGGTTGGTGGAGAAGTGATAGGGTGCAGACGAGACAGGCACAGTGAAAAGGGGAGCTGGTTTTGTTCATGTGTCACTCGTTCCCTCCATACCATGACAACACCATGTGGGTTTCACAGTTCCCAGGAGACTGCGCTGACGTTTCCTGTCTGTCAGACTCCTTGTGCCACACTCCCCACCCCCACCCTAATTACTTAATTCACTCTCTTTAGGAGACTTCTCTTAATATCTGATAAAGTCAGGATGACAGGCTCACCCTGACATACTCAGCAAATGTGCCATTTGGGGCAAAATCAATCTAAGAGGCAATGCACGGCTAGGTGACATCGTTGAATCATTATCACAGTGTTATAAAAATATACTGAACATGAGAAAAAACTCTTTATATATGTAAATAACTCCTCCATTGTGAAATCTGTAGAACGATAAAAATATAATGTAATTTCATCTCAGTATGATTTAGATGAAAGTTGATGAGCAATTTTGTCTAATTAGCACCCAGCCCTACATTATTATAAGGAAAGATAAAGCTAATTTGTGATTGAAAAATCGATTAAGTGAGTTACTGTGACTATGATTCTTAAAACACTCTATTTATTCAGCAACTTCACTTGATCCATCAGCACAGCGGAGCTGAACAATGGTCAACAGTAAAAGACTGTAGTGGAGGGGGAGCTCCTTCTAGTCTGACAGCATTAATACCAGAAGCCTGAAGAGGCTACAGTTTTCAGTGGTGTTGACATGGACTCACCTAAAGGTTCCCCGCTCCACATCCTGCCCGCTGAGTCGTACATGGATGCCTTCTTTGAGAAGGGAGCCAAAGGCCATGTACTCTCCCAGAGCCCAGTCCATCTGCCGATTCGTCACCAGGTGAGCTCGACCACGCAGGATACGAGACACACTGGTGAACACACACACATTCAAATGTTGGTTGCAGCAATGTTTTTCCTTGTGATTAAGTAGTAGATGTACAGTAGCGCACGAGTGCATCACTGTATCTCTCTCTCACACAACACACACACACACACACACACACATAGGAACGAAAGTGAAAGTGATATCTTAGCACTGGGGAAGGTAGTGCAATGGACCAACGTACCGTATTGTAAATAACATTAAAAACCCCTGTGGCAATCTAAATTGCTATAGCATGAGCCGAATCAGCTGTGCAGGCCAACACCTGCTGTTGGAAACTGATGTCTTTAAAGGTGAACTGCTTTAATTGACATAATATCCTGTAGAAAAAATCAAGTAAACGTGGCACTGTTTATATTTTATGGATCTTTATCATATCATTAAGCGGCATGTATCCCATATTGTTCTGCAGTAATGTGAGCTCTTCTCTTATTGTGTACAATCCTTGCACAGCATATCTGTATTAGTATTAGTAATACTATACATGCTATGTATGCATGCTCTATTCTCCAGTACAAAGCAACTAAACTCACCAGGGTGGATTTTAAAATCTTCCAGAGGCACTGAGCTGGCTGTCTGGCCAATGTGCTGCAGGACCTCCTCATCCAGCCCTGGGGACACAGATCATGCTCCTGGGCTCTCCCTCTGCTGTGAAGAAATCTACAGAGAGAGAACGCTTCACTCCAGCAGGAAGAAAAAAGTATTCACAGAAAAGCAGCCAATCAAAAAAAAATTTTAATTGAATCACTTTCTGCAAAGAGACAATTTACCTGGCCACGGGGAGTCAAGCCAGTGTCGAATGTGTAAAATCTTTTCATCCTTGGAGCTGGTGTATGCCTCCTCACATATCTTGTCATTTGGCAACTTCTTCCTGCAACCCCATTTGGTCATGTGTGATAGGGACAATGACAAATTCCACATATGAAGTGACGCAAACACAGTTTTTTTTACTTCCATTAAAGGACTAAAGCTGACTAACAAAAACTGTGTGTAGCTGAGGCAGGGAGACAGAGAGAAAGAAATATGAAGGGCGGAAAAAGGTCTCCACCAGCAGTAATGGTTCTGCCTTGCTATATTAAAAATGGGGCTTTTGCAAGAGTCCAAATGGCAGGCCACACAACAGAAAACAATGTCCATCAAAGGAGGAGAGAGGCGCAGCAGTATTTCTCTTGACATGTGGTATAAAAAAAAATCAGAATAGATGTTACAATCAAAGTTTCTGTTTTGGATGAAGAATTGCATTGACTGATGCCAGAATCTGAGATATATTTCAACTTCATTGAGCAAATATACTCTCTGAGGGATTGTGGGGCTGGGTGATTGAACTGAGGCAGTAAATTGAAACTCAAATACAGCAGTGCTGGCACAACGTATTCACTTGAAGGCTAGGGTAATATCTAAGTGTGATTTAATGCACAAGTAGTCCAGTGGATGGAGATACCAAATAAAACAGTATACAGTAGCAGCTACCAGTATACAGTATATTTAACAAGAGCAAACAGCATTAGATCACAAACCTCAAATTCCTGCAGCGTCACCACTCCCTCAGCAATGAGCTTGTCAGAATACTTTTTCAGCACATGCTCCTGCCGACGGATCTGTTTGTACATCAGCGGTTGGGTGAACATGGGCTCGTCCATCTCATTGTGGCCAAAGCGCCTGTAAGAAACCTGTACATACACACACACCTCAAAAACAGAGGCCATGTCTAAGTGTGTACTTTTGATTGTGTTTCCTGTCAGTCCATTAAGAGTCAGCTGTGACTAACCAGGTCAATGACAACATCCTTGTTGAAGGTGGCCCTCCACTCTGCAGCCACCCGGCACACGTACATTACAGCCTCGGGGTCATCGGCATTCACATGGAAGATGGGTGCATTGACAACCCGAGCCACATCGGTGGGGTAGGGGGAGGAGCGGGCCACTCGAGGGTCTGTAGTGAAGCCAATCTGAAAGATCACATGCAAAAGTTGATATAATTTAGAGTCTGAAATCACACTCAAGAAGATGAAAATATTTTTAGTGCAACAAATTAGCTAATTTTGTTAGTTTTGATGTACAGTTTTTTGGAATGATGAATTAAACAACAGAATTGTGTAAAACTATAACACATTGTGTCAGGTACAGTAAACGTAACACCGAACTCTCCAATACCTGGTTGTTGACAACCACATGGATTGTACCATGTGTGGTGTAGGAGGGGAGCTCACTTAGGTGGAAAGTCTCATATACAACTCCTTGTCCAGCAAAAGCAGCGTCACCATGAATCAAGATGCACACACCTGGAAAAAATCCCATCATAGACTCAGCAAGACAGAGTAGCACCATCTGTGTATCTCTTATGCACATCTACATTTACACCGCCAAACACAAATCTAGCCACCATCTGCCTGGTACAATAACTGTTACCTTCTTTCCCTGAGTGTCTCCTCTGTAGAACTGCTCAGCTTTGGCCTTGCCCTGAACCACCGGATCCACCGCCTCCAGGTGGGAGGGGTTTGCCATGAGTGACAGCGTGATGTTCTTGTCCGTCTCACGGTTGATCCTCTCGTGGTACATCCCAAGGTGGTATTTGACGTCACCCGACCCCTATAGATGTAAAAAAGGTTATGAAATAAAGCAAAAGTTGCATCTCCAGAATGCTTTCTGATAATTCTCACAAAACAGCAGTTCCCTCACCTCATCGGTGGCCTCTAACTTGGGGTCGAACTGACAGAAGATCTGATTCAGCCTTACGGATCACATTGGCCAAGACATTCAGTCGACCCCTGGAAGTACAGTTTACAAAGCTTACATCAAACATGGATGGATGAGAATTAGCAGTATGCATAGACTGAACGGAGAGGTAAGAAAATATAGAATATACAGGTACCGATGAGGCATTCCCATGATTACACTTTCAATGCCTGCAGCACTCGACTTGTCAATGATGGTTTTAAGAGCGGATGAGCACTTCACAGCCCTCCAGACCAAAACGTTCTCTGATGACCACTTTCTGGCCAGGAAGTCCTCAAATCTAGACAGTTCAGATTTAGGGTTAAATGGAGGGTTTTGCCACTAACAAGTAGCTTTACACAACTGATGATACAGATTAACCCTGTCACTGATAATTATGATGATTCTTGGAACAATGATGGTTTAGAGCACTCAAGCGTTTAGCAAATTTATTTCGCTACCAATGTGTGTGTGGTTGTGGGTTGTGGTGTGTGGGTGCGTGTGTGTTAATAGAAATGACAACACTGCAAGAACACAAGACAGTCAAGATACAATAAGAAGAATAGGAGAATCACTTCCAGGAACCTACAGTAACTTCTGACAAATTTATCAAAGATGATAATGAGCTCACATGATGAATGGGGTGTTTTGTTTATGTTATGTGAGCCTCTGATGGGAGCTATAACTAAAAGTGAGATATTGTGCTGTCATCAAAGAGTAAGTCAGTAGGGTTTATTCATTGCTGACCGTGTGGATCTGACCAGCGGGCTAGCAAAGTTCTCTTCTCAGCATTAGTGAACTGCATGATTCCCGGAGTCTCAAATTTCTGACGAATCCACTGACACTGGTCCATGTTGTTAATGAACATAAACTCGACCCCTATGTGACCACAGTAGGATGTCTAAAAAAGGAGAGATTAAAAAAACACAAACAGCTTGGTACAGTGCTTTCCCCCATCATCAGACACATGCACGGACACAACACACAACAACATACCTCTAGTCTGTGTATGATTTCTTGAAGAGGAAGAGTGGTGTTTTCTCCTCCGATGAAGGTGGTGGAAGGCAGCCGAAAGCTCCTATCCAAGTCAGACTCATCAAGACCATAGAAACCTACGATACCATTTGAAAAGCAAGTTTGTTTAAGACTTTCATAACAGGCCTACCACATAACCTACGGACTGGCCCTGAGCACATGTTCCATGTCGTGACAAAAATTTGAATTAAAGCTATTTTTTATTTGTTCACATTTGTCAGTTGCGATCACATTTTGTGTAGTAGACAAAGGAAGCTGTTAGCTTCCAAGGGAGGACATAAAAAAATCCAAGGATCCAAACCAAAGAACACCCAGAACAAATCCGTTTTAACACAGTAATATGCATAACACAAGACCTGTCTTTGAGAGGAGAACATTTTGACAATTGACAAATGGTTTAAGTCATTTATCAATCATATATGCCAATGTGAGGATTTGCGGATTCAATCCGTTTTACACCATTGTAAATTGATTCCTTTGGGTTTTGGACTGTTGGTCCGGCAAAACAAGCAATCTGAAGTGGAATCTGACCTGCCCTAATCACCTTTTGTTTTAATTAATAGAACCACACTGCCTGCAAACTTAGAGAATAACACTGCAGTGAATCAACTTAAATGTTCATCCAAGCAAATTTGTATTTGATGGCAAAATCTGTGACAAAAAAAGCTCAAATAAAAACAGTTATCCAGGATGCATTTGCAGACAGTACAATAGCGGGAGCTGTGGAGATACAGCATCAGTATCTGCGGGCCCACATAAGTTCCTGTGCTGACAAAGCCCACCTGAGAGAGCTGGTCAAGCTCAAGATTGCAGGCAACAAAGAGGAGACAAGTGCAAATCATATTAGGATCTCAGCATAGACAAAGGGGTCCCAAAATAGACTCTTGTACTATCAGCTGACCAATAAGGGGCCACGGAGTCAGTCATTAGCTTTCATTAGGGAGCTAGCCCTGGTGACAATACATAATGCGATGCTATGTTCTGACACACACTGATCACTGATAACAGCAGCCAACAGAAACAATGTCTCTCTCTCTCTCTCTCCTCTTTTCTAGCTATTACTAGTATAGACTTCGATCGCCTTCTGTGGCCGTCCCGCACCCGCCGATCCTCTGTCCACTAAATGAAATGCAGAATGACAAGAGCTAGGCCTAAGATTAATCACGGCATTAGGCTGACCAACCCTTATATTGGCAATAACGTGATGGGGCCTTTTATACTGGATACCACTTACACGTCTGGCTCGATGAGTTATGCAACCCTGGACCAGAGATGTGGTTATGATGTGTGCACATGTATGCACATCCCTCCAAGGGATACAGAAATGTTATTGAAATAACAAGTGCAGGAAAAACACATATCAGATATATTCATTCCAAGGCAATTAAGCTTTTGAAGTAACCCTGCCAATGAGAATAATATGGTTATGATAGAAATCCTTACACATCAAGTGTCTGGAGGTAATACAAGTAAGGACTTCTAAAGCAGGAATCTAATAAGCATATATAGGGCCTGGGGTTAACTCTATATGCCTTTAGTTAGGAAAGGGGGATAAATAAGAAGTTCTAAACCTCTACTGTACAAAGTCTCAACCAGAAATGTCAAACTGTAGTGAATTAGATGACTCTGTGTCCATGTTAACGATTTTGACAATACATTTTATTTTGACATGTATTTTTGAAACTTTAAGCCTTAGATGTCTCAGATAGGTTTCATGGAGGTAATGAAACTACCTCAGTAAATGAAAAATGATGAAGACAAGTCCATTCAACACAACAACAAGACAAATCCTTCCTCCTTTTACAATTTAGATTTTTGGTAGGTGTTTCTGATGTTTAATGGAACGATTGAAGTTCTGAAGCTCACCTAACTTATCGATGGTGGTGATCAGGTCGGAGGGAACAAAGGAGTCCAGGTCAGCCTCCAGGATTCCCAGAGGATCTAACTGGGCAACATGGTGACCACGAATCTACACAGAGAGAAAGACAGGAATGAAGGAGGAGGGAGAAGAGATGAGGAGACTCAGGTAAAAAAGATCAAGTGACAGGCAGCAGATAATAAGATGCATGATGCTGATTGTGAACAGCTTGAGAATAAGCTAACACTCAGTTATAGGTCAACCTTTTTGAGAAAAGAGCCCCATGGGAGTGCTTTTATGTCAATGTACACACATTTCCACAAGGATTGCAACAAGCGGGGAATAAAAGTGGCGCATTTGCCAAAAGACAGAATTTAATAAATCCCAATACTTCCTTGAATTAATTGGAGGGCAAGGGAAATGTTACCACCTGTTTTGTTTAAGTAGTCTCTTTGATATTTCCATTTTCAAAAAGCAGCCAGGGTAAGTAGGTTAGAGTTAATCTTGCAATTGCATAACCTCATGCAGTGACAAACAAATCGTATATTCCTTTTAAACACAAGGTCACACAGTATAAACAGCTTTCTTTGCCAGTTGCATCTGTTTGGCAAGTCAAGTGGATTTTGTTTGATGCATTTTTCACACGCACGTCAGAGATACAAATAGTGAGCCAGCAGTTGCTCGAGGTAGATGACATCTTAATTCTGTACACAGACACCACATTAAGATTTAAATGGATGCCCATGAGATATGTGATCAATCTTTTAATTTGTAAATAACATAATCCACATCATACAAGCTGATAGCTAATGGTGTAGTGTGTGTGTGTCACAGCTAGGCCTGGGGAGTGTGGGGTACCTGGTAGGCTCTAATTAGAGTGTGCACAGCCAGGTGGTCCTCCACCACTTTCTGTGCCATGTCTGGTGAGTGAGCCCGCACTCGGCCTGGAGCAGAGCAGGGGGCATCTCTCACCTGCCTCGCCAGACGGACTGGAGGCCTGGATGTTACGGAAGAATGCGTCCCAAGACTAGAACACAGAGAAAAACAGATCCAGCAGAGGCAACGGTCCATCGCAAACAAGTAGGCTACCCCTGCTGCTTACTGACCGCAGAGATGGGAGGACAGTGAAAGGCTGGATGGAAATCAAGCCACTGATCTACCAGCACACCTAGTGCACATTTATTAAGTGCCCTCTGGCTAAACTGTAGTTCAAGGCCAACACTAGCAATAGCAGTTAATTGTAATAGCTGCTAAACAACTGTGTTAGACATTGTTCCCTCTAAAATTCCATTCATGGTATAAAAAAAAAAAACTCAACCTGTTATATAATGTGGGAAGAAATGCCACATGTGGCACACTTACCTCGTGGACGTTTTTATGATCCTCCAGCCAGGCAAAGACATCTCTCCACATAGCTGGAGCTGCTGGCCCCACTGAGAGAGCAGGCGCAGATCCGGAGGTGCACCCTCTCCGGGGATCGAGCCAGCGCTGGCCGGGGCCTCTCCGCATCCACGAAGCCACTGACCTCCCCCGACACACCCACCCCTCAGCACACCCACTAACCGAAAGTGACTCATGGCTAGAGAGAGACAAAGTGAAAGACAAAGTTGGGGGTTAGAGACTTTTTTTTACTGCAAGTCTACATTTTTCATATCAAGTTATTTTTACTTGTAAATCTGTAAAAGCATATGCCTAGCTATATATTTCAAACAGCAAACCAAAATTCTATTTATGTACATTGTTGTTGTTTTTATTTCACACTTGCTGTGGCTGTAAACGTCTGTTTCCCATGCCAATAAAGCCCATTTGAATCGAATTAATAATTAGGCCTTTCAAACTCTTCAAATGCCGATTTCGTCTGTTGTTTGACTGGCAATAATTTTGCAGAAAAGGTGTGCATGACTGGGCTGACGTCGCAGTTCTGAATGAGGATTTTCTGAGTCACACATCAAACTATATTCCCTGCTCCAAGTGAGTTGCTATGCGCAGATCGCATCACACTCAACGGGACATATTGCGCACAGGCTCGTTATCTGAAATGACCATACAGTTTTCTATAGGAATTCCACGGAACGAAGCAGCATACTAAATACTTTGGACTACGGCCACGTAAGGGCCTGTGCGTCTTTCTGCGCAACATCCCTGCAGCTGCAAAAAGCGAACAACCAGAGTATCGATGGTGGAACTTACTGCAGTATCAGCTCGCTGCTACAACCTCCTCACCTTTCCCTGCAGGACGCTTTACTGGCTTCTCGGGCTAAAGCGCCGACACCAGTGTCAGAACACCGCATATTTCACTCTGGATCTGTTACTTTTTCCCTTGACCACTAATCCCTCAACGTCACATAAATCCTCATAATCTCCCCTCTGCTCCGCCATCGGAAAAGCGCGGCATGACGGGAAATGGACAGCGCTGGAATGCTACCTACGATTTATTTCTAGAAATTACATTTACCTTATACAGCACCGCTCTTTGACTCTAGTGTCATCGCCGAAATGTCTAAGTAGGACAGGTATGAGTGAAGGTGACACAGATCTGAGTGCAGACGGCTCGACACGCCCCTCTCCCGCGTGTCAGGTGGTGCACAGCGAGCGGCACCCAAAGGTGCCCGTGGGCCTATTGTAGGTAACGGCCATACACTCAGCTCAGGGAGACAAAGAAAGGAAAACGGTCATGAAACTTCACTTTATTTTCAGGCAAGTTTTGTTTCTTAAATATTACCAAAAAAGTGATCAGAAATCTATTCATTTTTGTGCAATCGATTACATAATCAGGATACGTACAACTGCACACATTCTCATCCAGACAGGTCTTTTCGCCCCTCTAAATGACAACACACGTCTTCCCTCAGTGTTAATTATATAAGCCAATTAAACTTTATAAAGGCTGAACATGAGTCATTTGAGCAAGTGGTTTCAGATTGATGGGCTTCTACCTTGAGTGGGTTAAACAATAAGATAATTGGCCCTCCCTCACTCCAGCCTCTTTCCTCCCCCCAGTCAGATTTTCATAATTCATATGCTGGCACAGACAGAAAGCCTTATCAATTATGACAAAAACACTACTGACAAGGGGAAATGGAGTGGGCATGAGTTGCAAGAGGATTTACCAGACGATCAGTGTAGGTCTAAATATCAGAGGGCATAACAAATCAGAGACTCTTATGGGTTTTCAAAACTGGTGATCTTTGTACAGACTGTTATGCAGTGCAGACTCTCCTTTCAACATACCAAAGTGTCTAATTTATTCATTAAATATTTATTCACCATCCATGCCAAGAAATACTCACTATGCTTTACCTCCAAAACAACACACATTGTGCTCAGAGTTGTATGCTCCGTTTTCATTGCATTTGTGTTTGATGCTGTTCTCCGGCTGACCTGGTGAACAATAGGGTCGGCAATTATGAACTGAAATGCCATTTTGTTGTAGTGACCTCGCCTCCTGACAAGATGGATCAAAGACCAGTGCTTTCTGGCGTTTTATAATAGTGTTCATCAATGAAAAGACCTCTGCCGCTGGGTAACATTACAGGCTTGGTGTTAAATTATCCTGTTTAAAAATAATTACATCACATGACAGGACAAAGTGGACCAGCTTTTCAGTGTTTGAAACCATTTATGTGTAGGGGAATTAAACAAGTGACAATTCTTTAACCTCCTATTTCCGTTTGGCTGTGGTTATTCATTTGTAGGATTCACCTGGCACATCCAGTCAATGCTCAGTGTCCAATCCATTTTTGATCAATCCAGAAGGCACCAGAAACCTAAATGAAGTTCATGCAGGTGACCCACGCTACATCAGCCATCAACGGTTAGGTCTGCCAAACCAAATTGACTTTGCACGAGTCCACAGCTCATCTGGTCAATGCCTGGCTCAGTACAAAGAGTGGGAGAAGCAGATAATGTGTAATCCACTTACCAAGCCAAGCCTACACACATTTATGGAAGTCCACGTCATGGGTTATTTAGGAGCCCTAATTCATCTAATAAAGCATGTTTGGAGGCAGAAATTTGTCTGAAAGCCCTCGGTACCGTGCTATTACAAAACTCAATCACATTTCAAATGATTAAATATGTATGATTTCATGAATTAAGTGACAATGTGTGTTGCCAAGGCACGGTTACAGAC
>NW_024041758.1:0-30767 GCF_014851395.1 Micropterus salmoides | reverse complement strand
ACTGCTACCTCAGCCCTTCTCTGGTCGCCCATGTTTATTCAGGAAACAATGGCATTGTTCAAAAATGAATTTCTTAACATTCAGGTTCCTTTCCTTTTTTCTGTTTGGGCCCTCATGCTGAAGGTAATTGCAGCCTCCTTTATTTCATGGATGGACTATATATAATGTATGGTGTCACCCACCCTGTGACCACTGCACTGTGCTTTCATCAGTGTCTTCATAATTTTGGATTAATTTTCTTTAGATCAGCGGAATAATATGATGGTGTGTGCGTGAGTGTCTGACATGGTCTGATAGTGTGGGGCGGGATGGACAATTCTTACAGCCTTACCAGGTTAATTGAGCCCTAACCTTAACCAATCCGACCCTCTGACCTGAACCTAACCAATCAGGACATTATAATTACTGTAATTTGATACACACTGAGTGTTAATTTCATATTGATCTGGCACTACAATTAAATTATGTTAAAAACTACAAAATGACTACCCACTAGAGGGCGCCACTGGAGGATTCTCACTTCCCAGGTGGTGGGAGGGTCAAGGTCATAGAAGTTGCTGACTTCCTGTCCCGCTCTCAGACCTTGTTTTCGCTCGTCTTTGGACAACAGAACTCAACGCACAGTAAGAATTTTATGCCTGAAGAAGGTCTTTTTAAAGACCGAAACGTTGCATTACTGCAAGATTATTATTATATATTTTTTTATTATTATTAAATAATAAAGCCTTGCAAACGGACCATCACGACTCGCTTTTTCACTTTTTCACTGTTTAGCTTAGTTTTGAAGTGCTAGCTAGCTGTCTTTCCGACACTGCCACACACTGAAAACCTGCTGAACACCGCAAACATGACGCACCAGGAGAGGAGGACTGGACGCGGGTCCACTACCGACGCGGACGGATGCAGCAGCGGGGCCGCTCGCCACCTTCACGGGTAAGACAGAGCCCGTATTCCCGCCGCTACCACGAGCCGCGGCAGCCTCCCCGCTCCTACGCAGCGGCCGTCAGGCCCCGCCAGCTACGCGACCTACCGCCGCGAGCCCCCGCACAAGAGGACCATCGCGGACCGCCAGTCCATCACCGCCGCGGACCTCCACCGGTCCGAACCAGGACCGACTTCTCCAGACGCAGCAACAGGTACGAGGGGTTCAATAGAGCGACCCGAGGCAACGCGGCACAGGCGACCCTCCGCCGTCTGACCCAGACTTTACCTTAAGAACCAGAGTGGTCTACAGACTGATCAAAGCTAAACACCACCTTAGCAATGTCATGGCACCAGAACCACCCAACTCCATCACTAAGATGACCCACAATCTGGCCACTGTTATCAAACCGGCGGCTCCAAACGCCACGACCCTGTCACTCATTGACGGTAACGCCAGAAACTGGGCCTACAACACACTGCTGATACTCAGGGACCACTACAGGGACTGCATTCAGACGGACCTGCAGATATTGGTAGAGTTAGAAGTGACTGACTGGCGAGAGAACTTTGAGGTGGCCTCAGCCTGGGCCAGACGCCATTTTGGGCGCAGACTGCACCAAGATACGCTGGATGACACACAGGTGCTCCTGATCCAGCGCCTCTCCAGAGCCCCACCGGCTCACGCCGAGCCTGGCCCGCCAGCCCACCCTCCCGTAGCAGCACACGCAGTAGTAGTGGACCCGACCTCAACGGTGGCCAGCACCACACAGACTTCCACACACACACAGACTCAGACGGCGACAGCTCTGCCCCCCGGGCCGGTTGGCATTCAACCTGGGACTGCTCAGACTCTGCGGCCACCGGCAGCCCCACCTTCTACGCCGGCGGCTCCGCCGCCCACACCAGCGGCCCCAGAACCTGCTCAACCACCTGCCGCCACCCAGCCTCCACACCGGCCGCCTGCAGCGCAGCGGAACCCAGCGCCGGCGCGTCAGCTCAGCGTGACAGCGGAGGTACACGCCCCACCTGCAGTGGACCTCCTCCTGCCAGACATCTCAACACCGGCCGGACCGTGTCTCCTCTCCAAGGCCACGATGACAGAGCAGGGGACGGACGGGCCCACGGATCCTCAGTCTCCTCCTTTCCTCCCTTCTCTCCCTCCTGACTTTCTCTCCTCTCCCCTCACCTGTCTGTCTGCACCTGTCCTCCCTCCCTCTCTCTCTCCTTCCTCTGGGATCGTCCCTGACACGCAGCCGGAGCCCAAGGAGCAGAGACCCAAGCGCACCGCGAGGCGCCGGAGCGTGGCCCCCAGCTCACCTCAGCCTCCAGCTCCTCCTGAGGACCCCAGCGCCACGGCCGACGAGGGAATCATGGTGGAGGCATCTCCGCAGGTAGCACCGCTGCCTCCTGCCCCAAAACCTGCTTTGGGGCCTGTTCAGAGACAGCTGAGCTTTGGCCCACCTGCAGCTGCAATAGCAGCAAACACACCGGTACGTCGCCCCACACGACACATTAACACCAGCAGGAAAATGAAGGAGTGGTGCCTGTCAGCCAGGAGCAAGTGGCTGATCATTGGTGACTCAAATGTTGCCAGGTTTCCCCCTTTCCAGTGCCCTGACCTGCAAGTAGACAGCTTCCCTGGGGCCACCTTCAGGCACGCAGAGGCCATTTTGGCTAGGACCAATGTGTCTGCTAACATTGAAAAACTGATTCTCTCCTTTGGGGTTAATAACAGGGCACAAAAAACAATGACTACTGTTAAACAGGTACAGAGGGCAATCAGGATGGCGAAGCTGGCTTTTCCCCAGGCCACAGTCATGGTGCCGGAGATTAATTTCTCCAGACACCTACCTCACGCAGAGCAGGAGAACCTCAGACAGCTGAACCACTATCTCACTAACAATCAGCTGTTTATCCCTGCTCTCCCAAGGAACGACTTCACCACCGAGAGAGACGGCATCCACTGGTCTCACTCCACGGCCCAGCACATGCTGGACCACTGGTTGGAGTCGTTAAAGTAGGTACCCCCGTGAACACACGTCCTCAGACGGGGGGAAAAAATGTTATTAATTTGTGCCAGAATTTTGAATTGTCTGCAGCCCAGTCTGCTCTACTCAGCAGGGGTCTAAATTTCATTCCCTCAATCAGCAGCAACTCGGACTTGAAAAAACAAATCAGATTTGACATCCAACAGTACCACAGACGACTCAAATTAGCGACTTACTTTGCACACAGACCCGACACAGACCGCCCACTGTTCACCCCTAAATCGCAGTGGGTTCCCCCTAAGGGCAAATTACCCCCCGAAATTGAAACACTCATTCAGACGGACTTACAGCACTTCCAGGACCACTTCAGACTGGGCTGGGTCCCACAGAACCTGAACAAATTCGAATCTGAAGCATTAGATCAATTACGACACAACAAAGACGTTGTCATCAAACCAGCGGATAAGGGCAGTGCAATAGTCATTATGGACAGAGAGCAATACCTGTGGGAGGGATACAGACAGTTACTGGACACGACTTACTACTCCAAATTAAAGAAACCCATCTACATGGACACAATCCCGGCAATTGACAAGATCATACAATCACTACATGACAAAAAATTCATTAATCACAAACAAAAACTGTACCTGATGGGAGACAGCGAACCCCGACCTAGACTCTTTTACATGCTGCCCAAAATCCACAAACCCCCTGCTGGGTGGAGCAGACCCGGGGAAATCCCTCCTGGGAGACCCATCGTGTCCGACTGCAGCAGTGAGACCTATCACACAGCTGAGTTCATAGATCACTATCTCAATCCTCTTTCGATTAGACATGCCAGCTACATCAAAGACACATATGATTTTGTTCAAAGAATTAAGCAGATCCAAGTACCCCCTAATGCATTTTTATTTACCATGGACATTGATAGTTTATATACAAATATTGTCATTTCAGAAGGCATTCAAGCCGTAAAAAACATATTCCTACAATACCCAGACGCCAAAAGACCGGACAGAGAGTTGTTGCAGCTCCTGGAAATAAATCTGACCAAAAACGACTTTGAGTTCAACGGACGATTCTTCCTCCAAATTAAGGGAACAGCTATGGGTAAAAAATTCGCACCTGCTTACGCCAATATTTTCATGGCAGAATGGGAAACAGCTGCACTCAACTCCTGTCCCAAAAGACCCCTTTATTATTATAGATACCTGGATGATATTTGGGGAATCTGGCCCTATTCGAGAGAGGATTTTGATGTCTTTGTGATCTCCCTGAACAACCACAATCCATCCATCAAACTGAAATACTGCATTGACCAGACTGCTGTGGACTTTCTTGACACCACCACTTTTAAGGGCCCAGATTTTGATTCGACTCTCAGACTTGACCTCAAGGTGTTCTTTAAAGAAACAGACACACATGCCCTACTACACAAATCCAGTTTTCATCCCAAACACACATTCGCAGGTCTGATAAAGTCACAGCTCCTGAGATTTCACAGGATTTGTACAAGAGCAGACGATTTTAAAGCGGCCACGAAGGTGCTGTTCTCGGCTCTGTCCAGCAGAGGGTACTGTAGGTCCTTCCTACGCAGAGCCTTGAGAACCTTTCAGCACCCCAAATTGCTCACCACTGATTCTCTCCTTCCTGTCATCACCACCTATTCCCCCGCAGCAGTACAGCTGGTTAGGACACTTAAAAATAATTTCCACCACTTGACATCTACTACTCAGCTGTTACAGAACCATAGGCTCATTGCTGCCTACAGAAAAAACAAAAACCTGCAGGACACTTTAGTTAGGGCCAAGCTGGCACCACCCACTGACTCTAGACCCATCGGGCACGGAGAATTTTTTAGGCACCACCCCTGGGTGCTGAATCCCCACAACAATAATGTTTTTACCACACATAGGCATGGCAGTGTTCATTCCAAGAATTGTGTTTATTTGATTAGATGTAGGCAGTGTAACATGCAGTACGTTGGAGAAACAGGGAACACCTTGTTGACCAGGTTCACACAACACAGGTACAACATTGTAAAGAAAAAAGACACACACATCCCCCTGGTTAAGCACTTTATTGAGCATGGCTGGTCGCAGCTCACCGCGCTTATCCTCCAATGTAATCCCAGGTGGTCCACAGCCCAGAGACGACGTGAGGAGAGGCTCTGGATACACCGACTGGGCACTTTGACTCCGGGGGGCCTCAATGAGAAGTGAGGGCTCGGGACTGGCTGGCAGCTGATGGCCTGCGCATTCAATGTCGCCGCCTTCGGCGTCGACATTTCAAATTTTTCTTCCCTAACCGGCCCGCGCCTCGCTGCCGGCTGTCCTGGTGCCCTCCTCTCAGCGGGGCTCCCCACATTGTTTGCACTTGTCCTACAGAAAGGAGGGATTTATGTAATTTTGTATATGCAATGGATGTGTATTTTTATATATGCAGGTTTGTACATATTTTTTGTGGTTTCATGTTGCCCTCTGGATATTTGGGGTATGTTTTACTTGTCACCAACCCATCAACTACTGCTACCTCAGCCCTTCTCTGGTCGCCCATGTTTATTCAGGAAACAATGGTCATTGTTCAAAAATGAATTTCTTAACATTCAGGTTCCTTTCCTTTTTTCTGTTTGGGCCCTCATGCTGAAGGTAATTGCAGCCTCCTTTATTTCATGGATGGACTATATATAATATGTATGGTGTCACCCACCCTGTGACCACTGCACTGTGCTTTCATCAGTGTCTTCATAATTTTGGATTAATTTTCTTTAGATCAGCGGAATAATATGTGATGGTGTGTGCGTGAGTGTCTGACATGGTCTGATAGTGTGGGGCGGGATGGACAATTCTATACAGCCTTACCAGGTTAATTGAGCCCTAACCTTAACCAATCCGACCCTCTGACCTGAACCTAACCAATCAGGACATTATAATTACTGTAATTGATACACACTGAGTGTTAATTTCATATTGATCTGGCACTACAATTAAATTATGTTAAAAACTACAAAATGACTACCCACTAGAGGGCGCCACTGGAGGATTTCTCACTTCCCAGGTGGTGGGAGGGGTCAAGGGTCATAGAAGTTGCTGACTTCCTGTCCCGCTCTCAGACCTTGTTTTCGCTCGTCTTTGGACAACAGAACTCAACGCACAGTAAGAATTTTATGCCTGAAGAAGGTCTTTTTAAAGACCGAAACGTTGCATTACTGCAAGATTATTATTATATATATTTTTTATTATTATAATAATAAAGCCTTGCAAACGGACCATCACGACTCGCTTTTTCACTTTTTCACTGTTTAGCTTAGTTTTGAAGTGCTAGCTAGCTGTCTTTCCGACACTGCCACACACTGAAAAACCTGCTGAACACCGCAAACATGACGCACCGAGGAGAGGAGGACTGGACGCGGGTCCACTACCGACGCGGACGGATGCAGCAGCGGGGCCGCTCGCCACCTTCACGGGTAAGACAGAGCCCGTATTCCCGCCGCTACCACGAGCCGCGGCAGCCTCCCCGCTCCTACGCAGCGGCCGTCAGGGCCCCGCCAGCTACGCGGACCTACCGCCGCGAGCCCCCGCACAGAGAGGACCATCGCGGACCGCCAGTCCATCACCGCCGCGGACCTCCACCGGTCCGAACCAGGACCGACTTCTCCAGACGCAGCAACAGGTACGAGGGGTTCAATAGAGCGACCCGAGGGCAACGCGGCACAGGCGACCCTCCGCCGTCTGACCCAGACTTTACCTTAAGAACCAGAGTGGTCTACAGACTGATCAAAGCTAAACACCACCTTAGCAATGTCATGGCACCAGAACCACCCAACTCCATCACTAAGATGACCCACAATCTGGCCACTGTTATCAAACCGGCGGCTCCAAACGCCACGACCCTGTCACTCATTGACGGTAACGCCAGAAACTGGGCCTACAACACACTGCTGATACTCAGGGACCACTACAGGGACTGCATTCAGACGGACCTGCAGATATTGGTAGAGTTAGAAGTGACTGACTGGCGAGAGAACTTTGAGGTGGCCTCAGCCTGGGCCAGACGCCATTTTGGGCGCAGACTGCACCAAGATACGCTGGATGACACACAGGTGCTCCTGATCCAGCGCCTCTCCAGAGCCCCACCGGCTCACGCCGAGCCTGGCCCGCCAGCCCACCCTCCCGTAGCAGCACACGCAGTAGTAGTGGACCCGACCTCAACGGTGGCCAGCACCACACAGACTTCCACACACACACAGACTCAGACGGCGACAGCTCTGCCCCCCGGGCCGGTTGGCATTCAACCTGGGACTGCTCAGACTCTGCGGCCACCGGCAGCCCCACCTTCTACGCCGGCGGCTCCGCCGCCCACACCAGCGGCCCCAGAACCTGCTCAACCACCTGCCGCCACCCAGCCTCCACACCGGCCGCCTGCAGCGCAGCGGAACCCAGCGCCGGCGCGTCAGCTCAGCGTGACAGCGGAGGTACACGCCCCACCTGCAGTGGACCTCCTCCTGCCAGACATCTCAACACCGGCCGGACCGTGTCTCCTCTCCAAGGCCACGATGACAGAGCAGGGGACGGACGGGCCCACGGATCCTCAGTCTCCTCCTTTCCTCCCTTCTCTCCCTCCTGACTTTCTCTCCTCTCCCCTCACCTGTCTGTCTGCACCTGTCCTCCCTCCCTCTCTCTCTCCTTCCTCTGGGATCGTCCCTGACACGCAGCCGGAGCCCAAGGAGCAGAGACCCAAGCGCACCGCGAGGCGCCGGAGCGTGGCCCCCAGCTCACCTCAGCCTCCAGCTCCTCCTGAGGACCCCAGCGCCACGGCCGACGAGGGAATCATGGTGGAGGCATCTCCGCAGGTAGCACCGCTGCCTCCTGCCCCAAAACCTGCTTTGGGGCCTGTTCAGAGACAGCTGAGCTTTGGCCCACCTGCAGCTGCAATAGCAGCAAACACACCGGTACGTCGCCCCACACGACACATTAACACCAGCAGGAAAATGAAGGAGTGGTGCCTGTCAGCCAGGAGCAAGTGGCTGATCATTGGTGACTCAAATGTTGCCAGGTTTCCCCCTTTCCAGTGCCCTGACCTGCAAGTAGACAGCTTCCCTGGGGCCACCTTCAGGCACGCAGAGGCCATTTTGGCTAGGACCAATGTGTCTGCTAACATTGAAAAACTGATTCTCTCCTTTGGGGTTAATAACAGGGCACAAAAAACAATGACTACTGTTAAACAGGTACAGAGGGCAATCAGGATGGCGAAGCTGGCTTTTCCCCAGGCCACAGTCATGGTGCCGGAGATTAATTTCTCCAGACACCTACCTCACGCAGAGCAGGAGAACCTCAGACAGCTGAACCACTATCTCACTAACAATCAGCTGTTTATCCCTGCTCTCCCAAGGAACGACTTCACCACCGAGAGAGACGGCATCCACTGGTCTCACTCCACGGCCCAGCACATGCTGGACCACTGGTTGGAGTCGTTAAAGTAGGTACCCCCGTGAACACACGTCCTCAGACGGGGGGAAAAAATGTTATTAATTTGTGCCAGAATTTTGAATTGTCTGCAGCCCAGTCTGCTCTACTCAGCAGGGGTCTAAATTTCATTCCCTCAATCAGCAGCAACTCGGACTTGAAAAAACAAATCAGATTTGACATCCAACAGTACCACAGACGACTCAAATTAGCGACTTACTTTGCACACAGACCCGACACAGACCGCCCACTGTTCACCCCTAAATCGCAGTGGGTTCCCCCTAAGGGCAAATTACCCCCCGAAATTGAAACACTCATTCAGACGGACTTACAGCACTTCCAGGACCACTTCAGACTGGGCTGGGTCCCACAGAACCTGAACAAATTCGAATCTGAAGCATTAGATCAATTACGACACAACAAAGACGTTGTCATCAAACCAGCGGATAAGGGCAGTGCAATAGTCATTATGGACAGAGAGCAATACCTGTGGGAGGGATACAGACAGTTACTGGACACGACTTACTACTCCAAATTAAAGAAACCCATCTACATGGACACAATCCCGGCAATTGACAAGATCATACAATCACTACATGACAAAAAATTCATTAATCACAAACAAAAACTGTACCTGATGGGAGACAGCGAACCCCGACCTAGACTCTTTTACATGCTGCCCAAAATCCACAAACCCCCTGCTGGGTGGAGCAGACCCGGGGAAATCCCTCCTGGGAGACCCATCGTGTCCGACTGCAGCAGTGAGACCTATCACACAGCTGAGTTCATAGATCACTATCTCAATCCTCTTTCGATTAGACATGCCAGCTACATCAAAGACACATATGATTTTGTTCAAAGAATTAAGCAGATCCAAGTACCCCCTAATGCATTTTTATTTACCATGGACATTGATAGTTTATATACAAATATTGTCATTTCAGAAGGCATTCAAGCCGTAAAAAACATATTCCTACAATACCCAGACGCCAAAAGACCGGACAGAGAGTTGTTGCAGCTCCTGGAAATAAATCTGACCAAAAACGACTTTGAGTTCAACGGACGATTCTTCCTCCAAATTAAGGGAACAGCTATGGGTAAAAAATTCGCACCTGCTTACGCCAATATTTTCATGGCAGAATGGGAAACAGCTGCACTCAACTCCTGTCCCAAAAGACCCCTTTATTATTATAGATACCTGGATGATATTTGGGGAATCTGGCCCTATTCGAGAGAGGATTTTGATGTCTTTGTGATCTCCCTGAACAACCACAATCCATCCATCAAACTGAAATACTGCATTGACCAGACTGCTGTGGACTTTCTTGACACCACCACTTTTAAGGGCCCAGATTTTGATTCGACTCTCAGACTTGACCTCAAGGTGTTCTTTAAAGAAACAGACACACATGCCCTACTACACAAATCCAGTTTTCATCCCAAACACACATTCGCAGGTCTGATAAAGTCACAGCTCCTGAGATTTCACAGGATTTGTACAAGAGCAGACGATTTTAAAGCGGCCACGAAGGTGCTGTTCTCGGCTCTGTCCAGCAGAGGGTACTGTAGGTCCTTCCTACGCAGAGCCTTGAGAACCTTTCAGCACCCCAAATTGCTCACCACTGATTCTCTCCTTCCTGTCATCACCACCTATTCCCCCGCAGCAGTACAGCTGGTTAGGACACTTAAAAATAATTTCCACCACTTGACATCTACTACTCAGCTGTTACAGAACCATAGGCTCATTGCTGCCTACAGAAAAAACAAAAACCTGCAGGACACTTTAGTTAGGGCCAAGCTGGCACCACCCACTGACTCTAGACCCATCGGGCACGGAGAATTTTTTAGGCACCACCCCTGGGTGCTGAATCCCCACAACAATAATGTTTTTACCACACATAGGCATGGCAGTGTTCATTCCAAGAATTGTGTTTATTTGATTAGATGTAGGCAGTGTAACATGCAGTACGTTGGAGAAACAGGGAACACCTTGTTGACCAGGTTCACACAACACAGGTACAACATTGTAAAGAAAAAAGACACACACATCCCCCTGGTTAAGCACTTTATTGAGCATGGCTGGTCGCAGCTCACCGCGCTTATCCTCCAATGTAATCCCAGGTGGTCCACAGCCCAGAGACGACGTGAGGAGAGGCTCTGGATACACCGACTGGGCACTTTGACTCCGGGGGGCCTCAATGAGAAGTGAGGGCTCGGGACTGGCTGGCAGCTGATGGCCTGCGCATTCAATGTCGCCGCCTTCGGCGTCGACATTTCAAATTTTTCTTCCCTAACCGGCCCGCGCCTCGCTGCCGGCTGTCCTGGTGCCCTCCTCTCAGCGGGGCTCCCCACATTGTTTGCACTTGTCCTACAGAAAGGAGGGATTTATGTAATTTTGTATATGCAATGGATGTGTATTTTTATATATGCAGGTTTGTACATATTTTTTGTGGTTTCATGTTGCCCTCTGGATATTTGGGGTATGTTTTACTTGTCACCAACCCATCAACTACTGCTACCTCAGCCCTTCTCTGGTCGCCCATGTTTATTCAGGAAACAATGGTCATTGTTCAAAAATGAATTTCTTAACATTCAGGTTCCTTTCCTTTTTTCTGTTTGGGCCCTCATGCTGAAGGTAATTGCAGCCTCCTTTATTTCATGGATGGACTATATATAATATGTATGGTGTCACCCACCCTGTGACCACTGCACTGTGCTTTCATCAGTGTCTTCATAATTTTGGATTAATTTTCTTTAGATCAGCGGAATAATATGTGATGGTGTGTGCGTGAGTGTCTGACATGGTCTGATAGTGTGGGGCGGGATGGACAATTCTATACAGCCTTACCAGGTTAATTGAGCCCTAACCTTAACCAATCCGACCCTCTGACCTGAACCTAACCAATCAGGACATTATAATTACTGTAATTGATACACACTGAGTGTTAATTTCATATTGATCTGGCACTACAATTAAATTATGTTAAAAACTACAAAATGACTACCCACTAGAGGGCGCCACTGGAGGATTTCTCACTTCCCAGGTGGTGGGAGGGGTCAAGGGTCATAGAAGTTGCTGACTTCCTGTCCCGCTCTCAGACCTTGTTTTCGCTCGTCTTTGGACAACAGAACTCAACGCACAGTAAGAATTTTATGCCTGAAGAAGGTCTTTTTAAAGACCGAAACGTTGCATTACTGCAAGATTATTATATATTTTTTATTATTATTATAATAATAAAGCCTTGCAAACGGACCATCACGACTCGCTTTTTCACTTTTTCACTGTTTAGCTTAGTTTTGAAGTGCTAGCTAGCTGTCTTTCCGACACTGCCACACACTGAAAAACCTGCTGAACACCGCAAACATGACGCACCGAGGAGAGGAGGACTGGACGCGGGTCCACTACCGACGCGGACGGATGCAGCAGCGGGGCCGCTCGCCACCTTCACGGGTAAGACAGAGCCCGTATTCCCGCCGCTACCACGAGCCGCGGCAGCCTCCCCGCTCCTACGCAGCGGCCGTCAGGGCCCCGCCAGCTACGCGGACCTACCGCCGCGAGCCCCCGCACAGAGAGGACCATCGCGGACCGCCAGTCCATCACCGCCGCGGACCTCCACCGGTCCGAACCAGGACCGACTTCTCCAGACGCAGCAACAGGTACGAGGGGTTCAATAGAGCGACCCGAGGGCAACGCGGCACAGGCGACCCTCCGCCGTCTGACCCAGACTTTACCTTAAGAACCAGAGTGGTCTACAGACTGATCAAAGCTAAACACCACCTTAGCAATGTCATGGCACCAGAACCACCCAACTCCATCACTAAGATGACCCACAATCTGGCCACTGTTATCAAACCGGCGGCTCCAAACGCCACGACCCTGTCACTCATTGACGGTAACGCCAGAAACTGGGCCTACAACACACTGCTGATACTCAGGGACCACTACAGGGACTGCATTCAGACGGACCTGCAGATATTGGTAGAGTTAGAAGTGACTGACTGGCGAGAGAACTTTGAGGTGGCCTCAGCCTGGGCCAGACGCCATTTTGGGCGCAGACTGCACCAAGATACGCTGGATGACACACAGGTGCTCCTGATCCAGCGCCTCTCCAGAGCCCCACCGGCTCACGCCGAGCCTGGCCCGCCAGCCCACCCTCCCGTAGCAGCACACGCAGTAGTAGTGGACCCGACCTCAACGGTGGCCAGCACCACACAGACTTCCACACACACACAGACTCAGACGGCGACAGCTCTGCCCCCCGGGCCGGTTGGCATTCAACCTGGGACTGCTCAGACTCTGCGGCCACCGGCAGCCCCACCTTCTACGCCGGCGGCTCCGCCGCCCACACCAGCGGCCCCAGAACCTGCTCAACCACCTGCCGCCACCCAGCCTCCACACCGGCCGCCTGCAGCGCAGCGGAACCCAGCGCCGGCGCGTCAGCTCAGCGTGACAGCGGAGGTACACGCCCCACCTGCAGTGGACCTCCTCCTGCCAGACATCTCAACACCGGCCGGACCGTGTCTCCTCTCCAAGGCCACGATGACAGAGCAGGGGACGGACGGGCCCACGGATCCTCAGTCTCCTCCTTTCCTCCCTTCTCTCCCTCCTGACTTTCTCTCCTCTCCCCTCACCTGTCTGTCTGCACCTGTCCTCCCTCCCTCTCTCTCTCCTTCCTCTGGGATCGTCCCTGACACGCAGCCGGAGCCCAAGGAGCAGAGACCCAAGCGCACCGCGAGGCGCCGGAGCGTGGCCCCCAGCTCACCTCAGCCTCCAGCTCCTCCTGAGGACCCCAGCGCCACGGCCGACGAGGGAATCATGGTGGAGGCATCTCCGCAGGTAGCACCGCTGCCTCCTGCCCCAAAACCTGCTTTGGGGCCTGTTCAGAGACAGCTGAGCTTTGGCCCACCTGCAGCTGCAATAGCAGCAAACACACCGGTACGTCGCCCCACACGACACATTAACACCAGCAGGAAAATGAAGGAGTGGTGCCTGTCAGCCAGGAGCAAGTGGCTGATCATTGGTGACTCAAATGTTGCCAGGTTTCCCCCTTTCCAGTGCCCTGACCTGCAAGTAGACAGCTTCCCTGGGGCCACCTTCAGGCACGCAGAGGCCATTTTGGCTAGGACCAATGTGTCTGCTAACATTGAAAAACTGATTCTCTCCTTTGGGGTTAATAACAGGGCACAAAAAACAATGACTACTGTTAAACAGGTACAGAGGGCAATCAGGATGGCGAAGCTGGCTTTTCCCCAGGCCACAGTCATGGTGCCGGAGATTAATTTCTCCAGACACCTACCTCACGCAGAGCAGGAGAACCTCAGACAGCTGAACCACTATCTCACTAACAATCAGCTGTTTATCCCTGCTCTCCCAAGGAACGACTTCACCACCGAGAGAGACGGCATCCACTGGTCTCACTCCACGGCCCAGCACATGCTGGACCACTGGTTGGAGTCGTTAAAGTAGGTACCCCCGTGAACACACGTCCTCAGACGGGGGGAAAAAATGTTATTAATTTGTGCCAGAATTTTGAATTGTCTGCAGCCCAGTCTGCTCTACTCAGCAGGGGTCTAAATTTCATTCCCTCAATCAGCAGCAACTCGGACTTGAAAAAACAAATCAGATTTGACATCCAACAGTACCACAGACGACTCAAATTAGCGACTTACTTTGCACACAGACCCGACACAGACCGCCCACTGTTCACCCCTAAATCGCAGTGGGTTCCCCCTAAGGGCAAATTACCCCCCGAAATTGAAACACTCATTCAGACGGACTTACAGCACTTCCAGGACCACTTCAGACTGGGCTGGGTCCCACAGAACCTGAACAAATTCGAATCTGAAGCATTAGATCAATTACGACACAACAAAGACGTTGTCATCAAACCAGCGGATAAGGGCAGTGCAATAGTCATTATGGACAGAGAGCAATACCTGTGGGAGGGATACAGACAGTTACTGGACACGACTTACTACTCCAAATTAAAGAAACCCATCTACATGGACACAATCCCGGCAATTGACAAGATCATACAATCACTACATGACAAAAAATTCATTAATCACAAACAAAAACTGTACCTGATGGGAGACAGCGAACCCCGACCTAGACTCTTTTACATGCTGCCCAAAATCCACAAACCCCCTGCTGGGTGGAGCAGACCCGGGGAAATCCCTCCTGGGAGACCCATCGTGTCCGACTGCAGCAGTGAGACCTATCACACAGCTGAGTTCATAGATCACTATCTCAATCCTCTTTCGATTAGACATGCCAGCTACATCAAAGACACATATGATTTTGTTCAAAGAATTAAGCAGATCCAAGTACCCCCTAATGCATTTTTATTTACCATGGACATTGATAGTTTATATACAAATATTGTCATTTCAGAAGGCATTCAAGCCGTAAAAAACATATTCCTACAATACCCAGACGCCAAAAGACCGGACAGAGAGTTGTTGCAGCTCCTGGAAATAAATCTGACCAAAAACGACTTTGAGTTCAACGGACGATTCTTCCTCCAAATTAAGGGAACAGCTATGGGTAAAAAATTCGCACCTGCTTACGCCAATATTTTCATGGCAGAATGGGAAACAGCTGCACTCAACTCCTGTCCCAAAAGACCCCTTTATTATTATAGATACCTGGATGATATTTGGGGAATCTGGCCCTATTCGAGAGAGGATTTTGATGTCTTTGTGATCTCCCTGAACAACCACAATCCATCCATCAAACTGAAATACTGCATTGACCAGACTGCTGTGGACTTTCTTGACACCACCACTTTTAAGGGCCCAGATTTTGATTCGACTCTCAGACTTGACCTCAAGGTGTTCTTTAAAGAAACAGACACACATGCCCTACTACACAAATCCAGTTTTCATCCCAAACACACATTCGCAGGTCTGATAAAGTCACAGCTCCTGAGATTTCACAGGATTTGTACAAGAGCAGACGATTTTAAAGCGGCCACGAAGGTGCTGTTCTCGGCTCTGTCCAGCAGAGGGTACTGTAGGTCCTTCCTACGCAGAGCCTTGAGAACCTTTCAGCACCCCAAATTGCTCACCACTGATTCTCTCCTTCCTGTCATCACCACCTATTCCCCCGCAGCAGTACAGCTGGTTAGGACACTTAAAAATAATTTCCACCACTTGACATCTACTACTCAGCTGTTACAGAACCATAGGCTCATTGCTGCCTACAGAAAAAACAAAAACCTGCAGGACACTTTAGTTAGGGCCAAGCTGGCACCACCCACTGACTCTAGACCCATCGGGCACGGAGAATTTTTTAGGCACCACCCCTGGGTGCTGAATCCCCACAACAATAATGTTTTTACCACACATAGGCATGGCAGTGTTCATTCCAAGAATTGTGTTTATTTGATTAGATGTAGGCAGTGTAACATGCAGTACGTTGGAGAAACAGGGAACACCTTGTTGACCAGGTTCACACAACACAGGTACAACATTGTAAAGAAAAAAGACACACACATCCCCCTGGTTAAGCACTTTATTGAGCATGGCTGGTCGCAGCTCACCGCGCTTATCCTCCAATGTAATCCCAGGTGGTCCACAGCCCAGAGACGACGTGAGGAGAGGCTCTGGATACACCGACTGGGCACTTTGACTCCGGGGGGCCTCAATGAGAAGTGAGGGCTCGGGACTGGCTGGCAGCTGATGGCCTGCGCATTCAATGTCGCCGCCTTCGGCGTCGACATTTCAAATTTTTCTTCCCTAACCGGCCCGCGCCTCGCTGCCGGCTGTCCTGGTGCCCTCCTCTCAGCGGGGCTCCCCACATTGTTTGCACTTGTCCTACAGAAAGGAGGGATTTATGTAATTTTGTATATGCAATGGATGTGTATTTTTATATATGCAGGTTTGTACATATTTTTTGTGGTTTCATGTTGCCCTCTGGATATTTGGGGTATGTTTTACTTGTCACCAACCCATCAACTACTGCTACCTCAGCCCTTCTCTGGTCGCCCATGTTTATTCAGGAAACAATGGTCATTGTTCAAAAATGAATTTCTTAACATTCAGGTTCCTTTCCTTTTTTCTGTTTGGGCCCTCATGCTGAAGGTAATTGCAGCCTCCTTTATTTCATGGATGGACTATATATAATATGTATGGTGTCACCCACCCTGTGACCACTGCACTGTGCTTTCATCAGTGTCTTCATAATTTTGGATTAATTTTCTTTAGATCAGCGGAATAATATGTGATGGTGTGTGCGTGAGTGTCTGACATGGTCTGATAGTGTGGGGCGGGATGGACAATTCTATACAGCCTTACCAGGTTAATTGAGCCCTAACCTTAACCAATCCGACCCTCTGACCTGAACCTAACCAATCAGGACATTATAATTACTGTAATTGATACACACTGAGTGTTAATTTCATATTGATCTGGCACTACAATTAAATTATGTTAAAAACTACAAAATGACTACCCACTAGAGGGCGCCACTGGAGGATTTCTCACTTCCCAGGTGGTGGGAGGGGTCAAGGGTCATAGAAGTTGCTGACTTCCTGTCCCGCTCTCAGACCTTGTTTTCGCTCGTCTTTGGACAACAGAACTCAACGCACAGTAAGAATTTTATGCCTGAAGAAGGTCTTTTTAAAGACCGAAACGTTGCATTACTGCAAGATTATTATTATATATTTTTTATTATTATTATAATAATAAAGCCTTGCAAACGGACCATCACGACTCGCTTTTTCACTTTTTCACTGTTTAGCTTAGTTTTGAAGTGCTAGCTAGCTGTCTTTCCGACACTGCCACACACTGAAAAACCTGCTGAACACCGCAAACATGACGCACCGAGGAGAGGAGGACTGGACGCGGGTCCACTACCGACGCGGACGGATGCAGCAGCGGGGCCGCTCGCCACCTTCACGGGTAAGACAGAGCCCGTATTCCCGCCGCTACCACGAGCCGCGGCAGCCTCCCCGCTCCTACGCAGCGGCCGTCAGGGCCCCGCCAGCTACGCGGACCTACCGCCGCGAGCCCCCGCACAGAGAGGACCATCGCGGACCGCCAGTCCATCACCGCCGCGGACCTCCACCGGTCCGAACCAGGACCGACTTCTCCAGACGCAGCAACAGGTACGAGGGGTTCAATAGAGCGACCCGAGGGCAACGCGGCACAGGCGACCCTCCGCCGTCTGACCCAGACTTTACCTTAAGAACCAGAGTGGTCTACAGACTGATCAAAGCTAAACACCACCTTAGCAATGTCATGGCACCAGAACCACCCAACTCCATCACTAAGATGACCCACAATCTGGCCACTGTTATCAAACCGGCGGCTCCAAACGCCACGACCCTGTCACTCATTGACGGTAACGCCAGAAACTGGGCCTACAACACACTGCTGATACTCAGGGACCACTACAGGGACTGCATTCAGACGGACCTGCAGATATTGGTAGAGTTAGAAGTGACTGACTGGCGAGAGAACTTTGAGGTGGCCTCAGCCTGGGCCAGACGCCATTTTGGGCGCAGACTGCACCAAGATACGCTGGATGACACACAGGTGCTCCTGATCCAGCGCCTCTCCAGAGCCCCACCGGCTCACGCCGAGCCTGGCCCGCCAGCCCACCCTCCCGTAGCAGCACACGCAGTAGTAGTGGACCCGACCTCAACGGTGGCCAGCACCACACAGACTTCCACACACACACAGACTCAGACGGCGACAGCTCTGCCCCCCGGGCCGGTTGGCATTCAACCTGGGACTGCTCAGACTCTGCGGCCACCGGCAGCCCCACCTTCTACGCCGGCGGCTCCGCCGCCCACACCAGCGGCCCCAGAACCTGCTCAACCACCTGCCGCCACCCAGCCTCCACACCGGCCGCCTGCAGCGCAGCGGAACCCAGCGCCGGCGCGTCAGCTCAGCGTGACAGCGGAGGTACACGCCCCACCTGCAGTGGACCTCCTCCTGCCAGACATCTCAACACCGGCCGGACCGTGTCTCCTCTCCAAGGCCACGATGACAGAGCAGGGGACGGACGGGCCCACGGATCCTCAGTCTCCTCCTTTCCTCCCTTCTCTCCCTCCTGACTTTCTCTCCTCTCCCCTCACCTGTCTGTCTGCACCTGTCCTCCCTCCCTCTCTCTCTCCTTCCTCTGGGATCGTCCCTGACACGCAGCCGGAGCCCAAGGAGCAGAGACCCAAGCGCACCGCGAGGCGCCGGAGCGTGGCCCCCAGCTCACCTCAGCCTCCAGCTCCTCCTGAGGACCCCAGCGCCACGGCCGACGAGGGAATCATGGTGGAGGCATCTCCGCAGGTAGCACCGCTGCCTCCTGCCCCAAAACCTGCTTTGGGGCCTGTTCAGAGACAGCTGAGCTTTGGCCCACCTGCAGCTGCAATAGCAGCAAACACACCGGTACGTCGCCCCACACGACACATTAACACCAGCAGGAAAATGAAGGAGTGGTGCCTGTCAGCCAGGAGCAAGTGGCTGATCATTGGTGACTCAAATGTTGCCAGGTTTCCCCCTTTCCAGTGCCCTGACCTGCAAGTAGACAGCTTCCCTGGGGCCACCTTCAGGCACGCAGAGGCCATTTTGGCTAGGACCAATGTGTCTGCTAACATTGAAAAACTGATTCTCTCCTTTGGGGTTAATAACAGGGCACAAAAAACAATGACTACTGTTAAACAGGTACAGAGGGCAATCAGGATGGCGAAGCTGGCTTTTCCCCAGGCCACAGTCATGGTGCCGGAGATTAATTTCTCCAGACACCTACCTCACGCAGAGCAGGAGAACCTCAGACAGCTGAACCACTATCTCACTAACAATCAGCTGTTTATCCCTGCTCTCCCAAGGAACGACTTCACCACCGAGAGAGACGGCATCCACTGGTCTCACTCCACGGCCCAGCACATGCTGGACCACTGGTTGGAGTCGTTAAAGTAGGTACCCCCGTGAACACACGTCCTCAGACGGGGGGAAAAAATGTTATTAATTTGTGCCAGAATTTTGAATTGTCTGCAGCCCAGTCTGCTCTACTCAGCAGGGGTCTAAATTTCATTCCCTCAATCAGCAGCAACTCGGACTTGAAAAAACAAATCAGATTTGACATCCAACAGTACCACAGACGACTCAAATTAGCGACTTACTTTGCACACAGACCCGACACAGACCGCCCACTGTTCACCCCTAAATCGCAGTGGGTTCCCCCTAAGGGCAAATTACCCCCCGAAATTGAAACACTCATTCAGACGGACTTACAGCACTTCCAGGACCACTTCAGACTGGGCTGGGTCCCACAGAACCTGAACAAATTCGAATCTGAAGCATTAGATCAATTACGACACAACAAAGACGTTGTCATCAAACCAGCGGATAAGGGCAGTGCAATAGTCATTATGGACAGAGAGCAATACCTGTGGGAGGGATACAGACAGTTACTGGACACGACTTACTACTCCAAATTAAAGAAACCCATCTACATGGACACAATCCCGGCAATTGACAAGATCATACAATCACTACATGACAAAAAATTCATTAATCACAAACAAAAACTGTACCTGATGGGAGACAGCGAACCCCGACCTAGACTCTTTTACATGCTGCCCAAAATCCACAAACCCCCTGCTGGGTGGAGCAGACCCGGGGAAATCCCTCCTGGGAGACCCATCGTGTCCGACTGCAGCAGTGAGACCTATCACACAGCTGAGTTCATAGATCACTATCTCAATCCTCTTTCGATTAGACATGCCAGCTACATCAAAGACACATATGATTTTGTTCAAAGAATTAAGCAGATCCAAGTACCCCCTAATGCATTTTTATTTACCATGGACATTGATAGTTTATATACAAATATTGTCATTTCAGAAGGCATTCAAGCCGTAAAAAACATATTCCTACAATACCCAGACGCCAAAAGACCGGACAGAGAGTTGTTGCAGCTCCTGGAAATAAATCTGACCAAAAACGACTTTGAGTTCAACGGACGATTCTTCCTCCAAATTAAGGGAACAGCTATGGGTAAAAAATTCGCACCTGCTTACGCCAATATTTTCATGGCAGAATGGGAAACAGCTGCACTCAACTCCTGTCCCAAAAGACCCCTTTATTATTATAGATACCTGGATGATATTTGGGGAATCTGGCCCTATTCGAGAGAGGATTTTGATGTCTTTGTGATCTCCCTGAACAACCACAATCCATCCATCAAACTGAAATACTGCATTGACCAGACTGCTGTGGACTTTCTTGACACCACCACTTTTAAGGGCCCAGATTTTGATTCGACTCTCAGACTTGACCTCAAGGTGTTCTTTAAAGAAACAGACACACATGCCCTACTACACAAATCCAGTTTTCATCCCAAACACACATTCGCAGGTCTGATAAAGTCACAGCTCCTGAGATTTCACAGGATTTGTACAAGAGCAGACGATTTTAAAGCGGCCACGAAGGTGCTGTTCTCGGCTCTGTCCAGCAGAGGGTACTGTAGGTCCTTCCTACGCAGAGCCTTGAGAACCTTTCAGCACCCCAAATTGCTCACCACTGATTCTCTCCTTCCTGTCATCACCACCTATTCCCCCGCAGCAGTACAGCTGGTTAGGACACTTAAAAATAATTTCCACCACTTGACATCTACTACTCAGCTGTTACAGAACCATAGGCTCATTGCTGCCTACAGAAAAAACAAAAACCTGCAGGACACTTTAGTTAGGGCCAAGCTGGCACCACCCACTGACTCTAGACCCATCGGGCACGGAGAATTTTTTAGGCACCACCCCTGGGTGCTGAATCCCCACAACAATAATGTTTTTACCACACATAGGCATGGCAGTGTTCATTCCAAGAATTGTGTTTATTTGATTAGATGTAGGCAGTGTAACATGCAGTACGTTGGAGAAACAGGGAACACCTTGTTGACCAGGTTCACACAACACAGGTACAACATTGTAAAGAAAAAAGACACACACATCCCCCTGGTTAAGCACTTTATTGAGCATGGCTGGTCGCAGCTCACCGCGCTTATCCTCCAATGTAATCCCAGGTGGTCCACAGCCCAGAGACGACGTGAGGAGAGGCTCTGGATACACCGACTGGGCACTTTGACTCCGGGGGGCCTCAATGAGAAGTGAGGGCTCGGGACTGGCTGGCAGCTGATGGCCTGCGCATTCAATGTCGCCGCCTTCGGCGTCGACATTTCAAATTTTTCTTCCCTAACCGGCCCGCGCCTCGCTGCCGGCTGTCCTGGTGCCCTCCTCTCAGCGGGGCTCCCCACATTGTTTGCACTTGTCCTACAGAAAGGAGGGATTTATGTAATTTTGTATATGCAATGGATGTGTATTTTTATATATGCAGGTTTGTACATATTTTTTGTGGTTTCATGTTGCCCTCTGGATATTTGGGGTATGTTTTACTTGTCACCAACCCATCAACTACTGCTACCTCAGCCCTTCTCTGGTCGCCCATGTTTATTCAGGAAACAATGGTCATTGTTCAAAAATGAATTTCTTAACATTCAGGTTCCTTTCCTTTTTTCTGTTTGGGCCCTCATGCTGAAGGTAATTGCAGCCTCCTTTATTTCATGGATGGACTATATATAATATGTATGGTGTCACCCACCCTGTGACCACTGCACTGTGCTTTCATCAGTGTCTTCATAATTTTGGATTAATTTTCTTTAGATCAGCGGAATAATATGTGATGGTGTGTGCGTGAGTGTCTGACATGGTCTGATAGTGTGGGGCGGGATGGACAATTCTATACAGCCTTACCAGGTTAATTGAGCCCTAACCTTAACCAATCCGACCCTCTGACCTGAACCTAACCAATCAGGACATTATAATTACTGTAATTGATACACACTGAGTGTTAATTTCATATTGATCTGGCACTACAATTAAATTATGTTAAAAACTACAAAATGACTACCCACTAGAGGGCGCCACTGGAGGATTTCTCACTTCCCAGGTGGTGGGAGGGGTCAAGGGTCATAGAAGTTGCTGACTTCCTGTCCCGCTCTCAGACCTTGTTTTCGCTCGTCTTTGGACAACAGAACTCAACGCACAGTAAGAATTTTATGCCTGAAGAAGGTCTTTTTAAAGACCGAAACGTTGCATTACTGCAAGATTATTATTATATATTTTTTATTATTATTATAATAATAAAGCCTTGCAAACGGACCATCACGACTCGCTTTTTCACTTTTTCACTGTTTAGCTTAGTTTTGAAGTGCTAGCTAGCTGTCTTTCCGACACTGCCACACACTGAAAAACCTGCTGAACACCGCAAACATGACGCACCGAGGAGAGGAGGACTGGACGCGGGTCCACTACCGACGCGGACGGATGCAGCAGCGGGGCCGCTCGCCACCTTCACGGGTAAGACAGAGCCCGTATTCCCGCCGCTACCACGAGCCGCGGCAGCCTCCCCGCTCCTACGCAGCGGCCGTCAGGGCCCCGCCAGCTACGCGGACCTACCGCCGCGAGCCCCCGCACAGAGAGGACCATCGCGGACCGCCAGTCCATCACCGCCGCGGACCTCCACCGGTCCGAACCAGGACCGACTTCTCCAGACGCAGCAACAGGTACGAGGGGTTCAATAGAGCGACCCGAGGGCAACGCGGCACAGGCGACCCTCCGCCGTCTGACCCAGACTTTACCTTAAGAACCAGAGTGGTCTACAGACTGATCAAAGCTAAACACCACCTTAGCAATGTCATGGCACCAGAACCACCCAACTCCATCACTAAGATGACCCACAATCTGGCCACTGTTATCAAACCGGCGGCTCCAAACGCCACGACCCTGTCACTCATTGACGGTAACGCCAGAAACTGGGCCTACAACACACTGCTGATACTCAGGGACCACTACAGGGACTGCATTCAGACGGACCTGCAGATATTGGTAGAGTTAGAAGTGACTGACTGGCGAGAGAACTTTGAGGTGGCCTCAGCCTGGGCCAGACGCCATTTTGGGCGCAGACTGCACCAAGATACGCTGGATGACACACAGGTGCTCCTGATCCAGCGCCTCTCCAGAGCCCCACCGGCTCACGCCGAGCCTGGCCCGCCAGCCCACCCTCCCGTAGCAGCACACGCAGTAGTAGTGGACCCGACCTCAACGGTGGCCAGCACCACACAGACTTCCACACACACAGACTCAGACGGCGACAGCTCTGCCCCCCGGGCCGGTTGGCATTCAACCTGGGACTGCTCAGACTCTGCGGCCACCGGCAGCCCCACCTTCTACGCCGGCGGCTCCGCCGCCCACACCAGCGGCCCCAGAACCTGCTCAACCACCTGCCGCCACCCAGCCTCCACACCGGCCGCCTGCAGCGCAGCGGAACCCAGCGCCGGCGCGTCAGCTCAGCGTGACAGCGGAGGTACACGCCCCACCTGCAGTGGACCTCCTCCTGCCAGACATCTCAACACCGGCCGGACCGTGTCTCCTCTCCAAGGCCACGATGACAGAGCAGGGGACGGACGGGCCCACGGATCCTCAGTCTCCTCCTTTCCTCCCTTCTCTCCCTCCTGACTTTCTCTCCTCTCCCCTCACCTGTCTGTCTGCACCTGTCCTCCCTCCCTCTCTCTCTCCTTCCTCTGGGATCGTCCCTGACACGCAGCCGGAGCCCAAGGAGCAGAGACCCAAGCGCACCGCGAGGCGCCGGAGCGTGGCCCCCAGCTCACCTCAGCCTCCAGCTCCTCCTGAGGACCCCAGCGCCACGGCCGACGAGGGAATCATGGTGGAGGCATCTCCGCAGGTAGCACCGCTGCCTCCTGCCCCAAAACCTGCTTTGGGGCCTGTTCAGAGACAGCTGAGCTTTGGCCCACCTGCAGCTGCAATAGCAGCAAACACACCGGTACGTCGCCCCACACGACACATTAACACCAGCAGGAAAATGAAGGAGTGGTGCCTGTCAGCCAGGAGCAAGTGGCTGATCATTGGTGACTCAAATGTTGCCAGGTTTCCCCCTTTCCAGTGCCCTGACCTGCAAGTAGACAGCTTCCCTGGGGCCACCTTCAGGCACGCAGAGGCCATTTTGGCTAGGACCAATGTGTCTGCTAACATTGAAAAACTGATTCTCTCCTTTGGGGTTAATAACAGGGCACAAAAAACAATGACTACTGTTAAACAGGTACAGAGGGCAATCAGGATGGCGAAGCTGGCTTTTCCCCAGGCCACAGTCATGGTGCCGGAGATTAATTTCTCCAGACACCTACCTCACGCAGAGCAGGAGAACCTCAGACAGCTGAACCACTATCTCACTAACAATCAGCTGTTTATCCCTGCTCTCCCAAGGAACGACTTCACCACCGAGAGAGACGGCATCCACTGGTCTCACTCCACGGCCCAGCACATGCTGGACCACTGGTTGGAGTCGTTAAAGTAGGTACCCCCGTGAACACACGTCCTCAGACGGGGGGAAAAAATGTTATTAATTTGTGCCAGAATTTTGAATTGTCTGCAGCCCAGTCTGCTCTACTCAGCAGGGGTCTAAATTTCATTCCCTCAATCAGCAGCAACTCGGACTTGAAAAAACAAATCAGATTTGACATCCAACAGTACCACAGACGACTCAAATTAGCGACTTACTTTGCACACAGACCCGACACAGACCGCCCACTGTTCACCCCTAAATCGCAGTGGGTTCCCCCTAAGGGCAAATTACCCCCCGAAATTGAAACACTCATTCAGACGGACTTACAGCACTTCCAGGACCACTTCAGACTGGGCTGGGTCCCACAGAACCTGAACAAATTCGAATCTGAAGCATTAGATCAATTACGACACAACAAAGACGTTGTCATCAAACCAGCGGATAAGGGCAGTGCAATAGTCATTATGGACAGAGAGCAATACCTGTGGGAGGGATACAGACAGTTACTGGACACGACTTACTACTCCAAATTAAAGAAACCCATCTACATGGACACAATCCCGGCAATTGACAAGATCATACAATCACTACATGACAAAAAATTCATTAATCACAAACAAAAACTGTACCTGATGGGAGACAGCGAACCCCGACCTAGACTCTTTTACATGCTGCCCAAAATCCACAAACCCCCTGCTGGGTGGAGCAGACCCGGGGAAATCCCTCCTGGGAGACCCATCGTGTCCGACTGCAGCAGTGAGACCTATCACACAGCTGAGTTCATAGATCACTATCTCAATCCTCTTTCGATTAGACATGCCAGCTACATCAAAGACACATATGATTTTGTTCAAAGAATTAAGCAGATCCAAGTACCCCCTAATGCATTTTTATTTACCATGGACATTGATAGTTTATATACAAATATTGTCATTTCAGAAGGCATTCAAGCCGTAAAAAACATATTCCTACAATACCCAGACGCCAAAAGACCGGACAGAGAGTTGTTGCAGCTCCTGGAAATAAATCTGACCAAAAACGACTTTGAGTTCAACGGACGATTCTTCCTCCAAATTAAGGGAACAGCTATGGGTAAAAAATTCGCACCTGCTTACGCCAATATTTTCATGGCAGAATGGGAAACAGCTGCACTCAACTCCTGTCCCAAAAGACCCCTTTATTATTATAGATACCTGGATGATATTTGGGGAATCTGGCCCTATTCGAGAGAGGATTTTGATGTCTTTGTGATCTCCCTGAACAACCACAATCCATCCATCAAACTGAAATACTGCATTGACCAGACTGCTGTGGACTTTCTTGACACCACCACTTTTAAGGGCCCAGATTTTGATTCGACTCTCAGACTTGACCTCAAGGTGTTCTTTAAAGAAACAGACACACATGCCCTACTACACAAATCCAGTTTTCATCCCAAACACACATTCGCAGGTCTGATAAAGTCACAGCTCCTGAGATTTCACAGGATTTGTACAAGAGCAGACGATTTTAAAGCGGCCACGAAGGTGCTGTTCTCGGCTCTGTCCAGCAGAGGGTACTGTAGGTCCTTCCTACGCAGAGCCTTGAGAACCTTTCAGCACCCCAAATTGCTCACCACTGATTCTCTCCTTCCTGTCATCACCACCTATTCCCCCGCAGCAGTACAGCTGGTTAGGACACTTAAAAATAATTTCCACCACTTGACATCTACTACTCAGCTGTTACAGAACCATAGGCTCATTGCTGCCTACAGAAAAAACAAAAACCTGCAGGACACTTTAGTTAGGGCCAAGCTGGCACCACCCACTGACTCTAGACCCATCGGGCACGGAGAATTTTTTAGGCACCACCCCTGGGTGCTGAATCCCCACAACAATAATGTTTTTACCACACATAGGCATGGCAGTGTTCATTCCAAGAATTGTGTTTATTTGATTAGATGTAGGCAGTGTAACATGCAGTACGTTGGAGAAACAGGGAACACCTTGTTGACCAGGTTCACACAACACAGGTACAACATTGTAAAGAAAAAAGACACACACATCCCCCTGGTTAAGCACTTTATTGAGCATGGCTGGTCGCAGCTCACCGCGCTTATCCTCCAATGTAATCCCAGGTGGTCCACAGCCCAGAGACGACGTGAGGAGAGGCTCTGGATACACCGACTGGGCACTTTGACTCCGGGGGCCTCAATGAGAAGTGAGGGCTCGGGACTGGCTGGCAGCTGATGGCCTGCGCATTCAATGTCGCCGCCTTCGGCGTCGACATTTCAAATTTTTCTTCCCTAACCGGCCCGCGCCTCGCTGCCGGCTGTCCTGGTGCCCTCCTCTCAGCGGGGCTCCCCACATTGTTTGCACTTGTCCTACAGAAAGGAGGGATTTATGTAATTTTGTATATGCAATGGATGTGTATTTTTATATATGCAGGTTTGTACATATTTTTTGTGGTTTCATGTTGCCCTCTGGATATTTGGGGTATGTTTTACTTGTCACCAACCCATCAACTACTGCTACCTCAGCCCTTCTCTGGTCGCCCATGTTTATTCAGGAAACAATGGTCATTGTTCAAAAATGAATTTCTTAACATTCAGGTTCCTTTCCTTTTTTCTGTTTGGGCCCTCATGCTGAAGGTAATTGCAGCCTCCTTTATTTCATGGATGGACTATATATAATATGTATGGTGTCACCCACCCTGTGACCACTGCACTGTGCTTTCATCAGTGTCTTCATAATTTTGGATTAATTTTCTTTAGATCAGCGGAATAATATGTGATGGTGTGTGCGTGAGTGTCTGACATGGTCTGATAGTGTGGGGCGGGATGGACAATTCTATACAGCCTTACCAGGTTAATTGAGCCCTAACCTTAACCAATCCGACCCTCTGACCTGAACCTAACCAATCAGGACATTATAATTACTGTAATTTGATACACACTGAGTGTTAATTTCATATTGATCTGGCACTACAATTAAATTATGTTAAAAACTACAAAATGACTACCCACTAGAGGGCGCCACTGGAGGATTTCTCACTTCCCAGGTGGTGGGAGGGGTCAAGGGTCATAGAAGTTGCTGACTTCCTGTCCCGCTCTCAGACCTTGTTTTCGCTCGTCTTTGGACAACAGAACTCAACGCACAGTAAGAATTTTATGCCTGAAGAAGGTCTTTTTAAAGACCGAAACGTTGCATTACTGCAAGATTATTATTATATATTTTTTATTATTATATAATAATAAAGCCTTGCAAACGGACCATCACGACTCGCTTTTTCACTTTTTCACTGTTTAGCTTAGTTTTGAAGTGCTAGCTAGCTGTCTTTCCGACACTGCCACACACTGAAAAACCTGCTGAACACCGCAAACATGACGCACCGAGGAGAGGAGGACTGGACGCGGGTCCACTACCGACGCGGACGGATGCAGCAGCGGGGCCGCTCGCCACCTTCACGGGTAAGACAGAGCCCGTATTCCCGCCGCTACCACGAGCCGCGGCAGCCTCCCCGCTCCTACGCAGCGGCCGTCAGGGCCCCGCCAGCTACGCGGACCTACCGCCGCGAGCCCCCGCACAGAGAGGACCATCGCGGACCGCCAGTCCATCACCGCCGCGGACCTCCACCGGTCCGAACCAGGACCGACTTCTCCAGACGCAGCAACAGGTACGAGGGGTTCAATAGAGCGACCCGAGGGCAACGCGGCACAGGCGACCCTCCGCCGTCTGACCCAGACTTTACCTTAAGAACCAGAGTGGTCTACAGACTGATCAAAGCTAAACACCACCTTAGCAATGTCATGGCACCAGAACCACCCAACTCCATCACTAAGATGACCCACAATCTGGCCACTGTTATCAAACCGGCGGCTCCAAACGCCACGACCCTGTCACTCATTGACGGTAACGCCAGAAACTGGGCCTACAACACACTGCTGATACTCAGGGACCACTACAGGGACTGCATTCAGACGGACCTGCAGATATTGGTAGAGTTAGAAGTGACTGACTGGCGAGAGAACTTTGAGGTGGCCTCAGCCTGGGCCAGACGCCATTTTGGGCGCAGACTGCACCAAGATACGCTGGATGACACACAGGTGCTCCTGATCCAGCGCCTCTCCAGAGCCCCACCGGCTCACGCCGAGCCTGGCCCGCCAGCCCACCCTCCCGTAGCAGCACACGCAGTAGTAGTGGACCCGACCTCAACGGTGGCCAGCACCACACAGACTTCCACACACACACAGACTCAGACGGCGACAGCTCTGCCCCCCGGGCCGGTTGGCATTCAACCTGGGACTGCTCAGACTCTGCGGCCACCGGCAGCCCCACCTTCTACGCCGGCGGCTCCGCCGCCCACACCAGCGGCCCCAGAACCTGCTCAACCACCTGCCGCCACCCAGCCTCCACACCGGCCGCCTGCAGCGCAGCGGAACCCAGCGCCGGCGCGTCAGCTCAGCGTGACAGCGGAGGTACACGCCCCACCTGCAGTGGACCTCCTCCTGCCAGACATCTCAACACCGGCCGGACCGTGTCTCCTCTCCAAGGCCACGATGACAGAGCAGGGGACGGACGGGCCCACGGATCCTCAGTCTCCTCCTTTCCTCCCTTCTCTCCCTCCTGACTTTCTCTCCTCTCCCCTCACCTGTCTGTCTGCACCTGTCCTCCCTCCCTCTCTCTCTCCTTCCTCTGGGATCGTCCCTGACACGCAGCCGGAGCCCAAGGAGCAGAGACCCAAGCGCACCGCGAGGCGCCGGAGCGTGGCCCCCAGCTCACCTCAGCCTCCAGCTCCTCCTGAGGACCCCAGCGCCACGGCCGACGAGGGAATCATGGTGGAGGCATCTCCGCAGGTAGCACCGCTGCCTCCTGCCCCAAAACCTGCTTTGGGGCCTGTTCAGAGACAGCTGAGCTTTGGCCCACCTGCAGCTGCAATAGCAGCAAACACACCGGTACGTCGCCCCACACGACACATTAACACCAGCAGGAAAATGAAGGAGTGGTGCCTGTCAGCCAGGAGCAAGTGGCTGATCATTGGTGACTCAAATGTTGCCAGGTTTCCCCCTTTCCAGTGCCCTGACCTGCAAGTAGACAGCTTCCCTGGGGCCACCTTCAGGCACGCAGAGGCCATTTTGGCTAGGACCAATGTGTCTGCTAACATTGAAAAACTGATTCTCTCCTTTGGGGTTAATAACAGGGCACAAAAAACAATGACTACTGTTAAACAGGTACAGAGGGCAATCAGGATGGCGAAGCTGGCTTTTCCCCAGGCCACAGTCATGGTGCCGGAGATTAATTTCTCCAGACACCTACCTCACGCAGAGCAGGAGAACCTCAGACAGCTGAACCACTATCTCACTAACAATCAGCTGTTTATCCCTGCTCTCCCAAGGAACGACTTCACCACCGAGAGAGACGGCATCCACTGGTCTCACTCCACGGCCCAGCACATGCTGGACCACTGGTTGGAGTCGTTAAAGTAGGTACCCCCGTGAACACACGTCCTCAGACGGGGGGAAAAAATGTTATTAATTTGTGCCAGAATTTTGAATTGTCTGCAGCCCAGTCTGCTCTACTCAGCAGGGTCTAAATTTCATTCCCTCAATCAGCAGCAACTCGGACTTGAAAAAACAAATCAGATTTGACATCCAACAGTACCACAGACGACTCAAATTAGCGACTTACTTTGCACACAGACCCGACACAGACCGCCCACTGTTCACCCCTAAATCGCAGTGGGTTCCCCCTAAGGGCAAATTACCCCCCGAAATTGAAACACTCATTCAGACGGACTTACAGCACTTCCAGGACCACTTCAGACTGGGCTGGGTCCCACAGAACCTGAACAAATTCGAATCTGAAGCATTAGATCAATTACGACACAACAAAGACGTTGTCATCAAACCAGCGGATAAGGGCAGTGCAATAGTCATTATGGAAGAGAGCAATACCTGTGGGAGGGATACAGACAGTTACTGGACACGACTTACTACTCCAAATTAAAGAACCCATCTACATGGACACAATCCCGGCAATTGACAAGATCA